>NW_023657384.1:0-28074 GCF_015228065.2 Penaeus monodon | reverse complement strand
GGGTTTTTTGGGTTTTTTTATATTAATGTGTGTGTGTTTTTGCGTACATATATGTAACGAACCTTTTTTTAAAGTAAAAAAAATTTAAAAATAAACGGAAAAACCATATGGCGGAATCCCCCCCAAAAACGACTTAGATGTGGCTTTTTGGGGAAAGGGGTAACGTCTTGCATCTTTTTTGGGAGGATCATTTTGGCATTCATTTATGTATTATGGGAAACTGGAATTTCCCTGTTAAAGAGGCTTTTGACTAAAAGGTTTTGTTGAGAAAAAGGTTAGTTTCACAGTTTCTTTTATTATTCAAAAGTCTTGAAAATTTGACAATTTTCATAAACTTTTCGTACAAAAGAAATCTTTTTTAACTTAGGCATGATAGGTGGGTAAATTTGGGGGCTGATGCGGGTTCAGGGCGGATAGGGGTTAGGAGCTGATTGCGGGTTCGGGGGCAGGGATGCTGGTTCAGGTGCGTGTAAGCCTTAGCAGGGGCGGGGTGAGGGAGGGCTCGGGGGCGTCGAGTGGGCCGCCCTCGACGAGACGGGGGGTGGTAGCCCAGTCTCTCGGCGTAGAAGTGCGGTCGGACGCGCCGTGGGGAGGTGCACGAAGTATTGCCCCCCGTCTTGTACCCGTCGCGAGCCCCCGAGGGGCCGAAGTGGGTCCCGGGCGTAGTCGTCGTTGACAGTGTGCTCGAAGGCTAGTGTGGGGGCGTCTAAAAGAGGGGGACGGGGGGTTTTACGTACAATGTTTCTTTTGGGAAAAAAAGGTACCCCTTTTAAAAAACCTTTCTCTCATTATAGAAAATATGAAATCATAAATCCAAACAACTGTTAAGTGAAGAAAGTAGAATTACATCGGTAAGCGGAGCATATTTTTCCGTGATGTACAGGAGCAGCAGGGCCCCGGGGGGTAGCAGGGTGCACTGGGGTAGCTGATGTACAGGGGCTACATGTGTGGGGACTGCATGGTGACTATGGGTGGTGCAGAGAATTTTACATGTGACGATATCGCCTAAAAACCAGGGCGACCACCCCCTGCCCCGCATCAAGCCCCGTTTGGAAGAAGAATCATTGGGAAAGGATCAAATCTTTCCCAGTTCTTAAAAATTCAAAGTCAAGAAAACACCACTCAAAATCCTCCCTTTTGCATCATTTTAGGTTGAGAAGGTTGGGCTGTGTTGGGAAATGCCCCCCTTTTAATAGCTGCCCCGCCCTTTCGTGACGCTGAAGGGCACTTTGTTTGTGTCCCCCTAAAGGAAATTTCAGAAAGTCTTTTGGGCCCTTACCTGGGGCAATCAAATATTAACTACGTTCGAAGCCAACTTATTCAATTCGATGGGAATTTGTGGTATTTCACTTGTAACCCTTCTTTCAGTGGAATTCCCTTTGTGTGGCAAGGGCGATCGTTCGCAAACGCAGCTCTCCTTTTAATCATCCCACCGGCAGCTCAGAGAAAAGAAGTTTATCAGTTTTCACACCCATAAACAAAGAAGGGACCAAAAAAAAAAAGAGAAAATTTTTACGGTTCCCTGGTACGACGAAGCATTTTTAGGACATCAAGTATCCCTTTAGATAGTCTAATTGGCTGTAAAGGAAGGGTAAATTAAAATAGCGAGATTACGCTAATTGGACGTGCTCGTGGAATAAAAAATACCACTTTTGATTTTGGGAAAACATCCTCCCCTGCTTATGCATTAGCAACATTTAAATTTATAAAAACCTTTTCAAACGAAAAAATATTCCTTTTAGAAAAATTTTTCCCGTAGTTTTATAAAAAGTGTTCTTTTTGTTCCCTTTTTTTTTACATTTGAAGAAATAAGAGATATTCAAGATAAATACTAGGGGCGCTTTCTGATATGGCCCTTTTTAATTCAATAAGTTCAGTCAGACGGGAAATTAAAACCTTTTTTTCTGCATTTTTTTTCAGGGGCTAAATTTTCGTAATTTTCAAATAAATTTTTGTGATAGATAGACAACGGAAACTAAGATTTACGAAAGCTTACTAAGATTGCTATATATGTTTGTATATATATATATATATATATATTTTTATATAATTTTATTATATATGTAATTTAATGTAATATATATATATAATTTAATTTTTATATATATATATATATATATATATATATATATATATATATATAGACAGAGAGAAGGGGGGAGAACACAGACACAAAAGCAGTAGTGTGTACACAAAGATGAAGAGGAAAATTCACATAGATATAGATAGATAGATAGATCTGTATGCTTGCATGCATATATATGTATATTTTATATATATGTGTGTTTTGTGTGTGTGTGTGTGTGTGTGTGTGTGTGTGTGTGCATGTGTGTATGTGTATATGTGTGTCTGTGTGTGCGTGTGTGAGTGAGTGTGTGTATGGGTGTGTGTGCATGTGTATGTTTGTCTGTGTTTGTGTGTGTGTGAGTGTGTGTGTATGTGTGAGTGTGTTTGTGTGCGTGTGTGCACACATGCATACATATAAATAGATCTGTACATACATAAGTATGTACGTATGTATCTATCTATGCATAGGTAATATATATGCAGACATTTGTAATGCAGCTCTCTAAATACATCCATTTGATTTCTCAATGAATACCCTCTTAAATCAAAAGGTCACCCAGATAGATGCTGAGATATTTTCCCATGCCTGTTTTAAGGTATGTAAATTGCTTTTTGACAAAAAAAAATTACACACGGACACACATATATATGTGTGTGTGTGAGTGTTTGTGTGTGTTTGCGTACATATATGTGTAAATGAACCTTTTTATAGTAATAAAAATTTAAAATAAACAGATAACCATATATGCAGAATACCCCCAAAAGGCATACATCACATCACGGCATTTTCCGGCAATGGAATAAGTCTTGTATCTTTCTTGAAGGATCACTTATGGCATGTCATATTATGTAATATAGGAACTGGAATAATCTTGTCTGCAAGAGACTTTTGACTAAATAGGTTGTTGCTTGAGTCAAAGGATTAGATTCAGTTTCCTTTTATTATACAAAAGTCTTTTAAATATGACAATGTTCAGTGAACTTTTCGTACACAGGGAATACTTCTTTAACTTAGGCATGATAGCTGGGTACAATTGGGGCGTGATATACTGGCTCAGGGGCGTGATATGCTGGCTCAGGGGCGTGGTATGCTGGTTCAGGGGCGTGATATGCTGGTTCAGGGGCATGGTAAGCGTTGGCAGGGGCGTGGTGAGGAACGGCTGCGTGGGCGTCGTAGTGGGCCGTCCCCTCGTAGGAGACGGTGGGGTGGTAGCCAGTCTCGTCGGCGAGAAAGGAGGTCTGGACGGGCCTCGGGAGGTGCCCAAGTACTTGCCCCGTTTTTGTAGCCGTCGCGACCTCCGAGGGGCCGAAGGGGTGGGGCGTAGTCTCTTTGACAGCGTGCTGAAGGCGTAGTGTGGAGGGTCTAGGGAAAGGGAAATACCAGGGGATTTTTTTCTAAAACGGCGATTGGGAACCCACGGGTTTTTAGACCCCTTTGGAGTCCGCAAAGATAAACTGGAAAACTTTTAATGTATAGTGAGAGTCTTATTACTCATCGTTAAATAATATGTTGATATTCATATAGATGAAACTGGGGAAATATTTTGTTGTTCAGGGGCCATCATAAGTACTTTTTCGCGGGTGGGATGAAGGCGGCAGTTTTTACACAAGGTAAAGTAAATGATGATAAGACAAATTGGAAAATAAAACCTGAAAAGAACAAATTAACAAATTAAAATGAGCTCGAGGGAGGCGGATGGAGAAAGCACCCAGGACACAAGCTAAAAAAGGGCCTTAATCGTGACCCCAAACTAACGAATATTGGGATTCAGGAATATTATTTTACGTCGGGAAAAAATGGTGCATATTTTTTTCCATGATGTACAGGGGCAGCAGAGGGAGGGGGGCAGCATGGTGAAAGGGGCAGCGTGGAGAAGGAAAACATGATAAACAGGGGTAATGGTGAAAGGCGTAGCGTGACCCCGGGGTACCCAATATGCACAGGGAGCATGATGAACAGGGCACTGAGAACAGGAGCAGAAATTGTACAGGGCGCATAGCTAAGGCAGTGCCCTGATGCACGGGAGCAGCATGCCCCACAGGAAGATGGCTGAGCGCGGGATGGGATGCAAGGGAAATCTTAACTGGGACTGATTTCCCCGCGGAGGGCCACCACGCTTGCCCCCACACCAAACTTTCCTAAGGAAAAAACAAATGCAAAGATGACAAAAAAATGCATACACTCAGCCCGGAATTTCACTGGAAAAGCACAGAATTTTGGTTGTTTTTTTTTAAACCACAGGCGAATACCTTGTATTTCCCTACTGAAGTGGCGATGGGTGTGGGGTGTCACCTTCAGCGCCGTTTTTTATTCCCCCCAGCAGCCCCGCATGCGCAGAAAAGTCTTTATTTTTTAGTTTGATCTTGAGAGGTTTTTTTGGGGGAAAGGGAATTTGGGCGCCATCGAATTTGTGCCAAAGATTTAACCTCATTTTTTTCAGACACTCAAAAATTATTTTTAATCAGTTCTCTCACGAGAAAACAGTGCATTGCGAGCATACGACTGCATTTAAATTTACTCATATTCAAAATCCCCCTGATACCGTATAAATGCCATATTAGTAAATAATGAAAACATTACAAATTCTATTCACTTTTATACCCTCATGTTCGCGATTCGAAAGGGAAAAAAAAATCTTAACTTTCTCAGAAAGGGAAAAATTGTATAAATGCCATCCCCCCAAAAAAAAAAAAAAAATGTGACGTAACGTTTAAAGGTGGAAAAAAATTTCCCATGCGTAATGTTTATTAATGCTTATATATATACACAACTACCGCACACACACACACACACACACACACACACACACACAAACAAATATATAATTTTAAAATATATATATATATATATATATAATATATAATATAAAAAATATATATATATATATAATATTAATATATATAAAATATATATATTATATATAAAATTATATATTATATATTAAAATATATAAAATATATTTTATAAAATATATATATATATATATATAATTTTTTTTATTGTTTTTTTTTTTTTTTTTTTTTTTTTTGGGTGTGTGTGTTGTTTTTTTTTTGATTATTTTTATATAATAGATATAAAAATTATAAATAAAATTCAAGTATTAAATTTCTTACTTTTCTTTTTTTGGATATCAACCCAAAACCCCCCCAAAAAAAAAAAACCCCTCCAAAACCAACAATTATAAATATTAAAAAAAATAATATAAAATTAAAAATAAAGATATATAAATTAATTAAATTAATTAAATATTATTTAATTTTTTATTATTAAAAATAAAAATAATGTATTTAAAAAAAATTTAAATTTTTGGGGGGTTTTTTTTTTGGGGTGTTGTGTGTGGGGGGGGGCATGTATGTGTGTGTATATATATAAGCATATAAAAAACATTACTGCATCGGTAATATTTCCACAGCTATTAACGTTACTGTCCATACTTTTTTTTTTTTTTGGGGGGGAGGGCTTTTCTAACAATTTTTTCTTTCGAAAAGTTAATGATTTAATTTTCCTTTCTGAATGAGCGAACATGAGTGTATACAAGTGAATATGAAATTTAGTAGATGTATGTATGTATTTATATATTTACTAATATAGGCTTTTATACTGTAAAATTTGGGTTTTTAAAAGATAAATTTAAAATGCAGTGTATGCTCTGAAATGCACTGTTATCTCATGAGAAAAATGAAAAAAAATGAATGTGAGTGTCTAAATAAAAGAGTGTTAAAGTATTGCACCGAATCGATGGCCCCGAATTCCTTCCCCAAAATAAACTCTCGATCAAAATCTGAAATCAGACTTTTCTGCGCAGGCGGCTGCTGGGCGGGAACTATATAACGGCGCTGCAATGACAGCCCCAAACCCCGCCATTTTCTATGGAATAAAGGTATTTCTGCCTTGGATTAAAAAAAAACAACCAAATGTCTGTACATTTCCAGTGTAAATTCCAGGGCTGAGTAGTATGGCATTGTTGTAACATCTTTGCATTTGTCTTTTCCTTAGGCAAGTTTGGTGCTGGTGGCAAGCGTGGTGGCCCTCGCGGGGGGGAATCAGTCCCCATGTTAAGAGTTCTCGCATCGCCCGATCCACGCGCTCACCCATCTTCCTGGGGGGCAGCTCTCCCGTCTCATGGCATCCCTTAGAATGCGCCCGTACATATTGCTGCTCCTGTTCATCATGTTGCCCCTGTTCATCATGCTGCCCCTGTGCATATTGCTACCCCGGTACATCACGCTACGCCTGTACACCATGCTACCCCTGTTCATCATGTTGACTCTGTACTCCACGCTGCCCCTGTACACCATGCTGCCCCCGTCCATCATGCTGCCCCCGTCCATCATGGAAAAGGATATGCACCAGTTTATCCTGACGTAAGTAATATTTCCTGAATCCCAATATTCGTTAGTTTGGGGGTCACGATTACCCCTTTTTTTTAGCTTGTGTCCTGGGTGCTTTCTCCATCCGCCTCCCTCGAGCTCATTTAATTTGTTAATTTGTTCTTTTCAGGTTTTATTTTCCAATTTGTCTTATCATCATTTACTTTACCTTGTGTAAAAAACTGCCGCCTTCATCCCACCCGCGAAAAAGTACTTATGATGGCCCCTGAACAACAAAATATTTCCCCAGTTTCATCTATATGAATATCAACATATTATTTAACGATGAGTAATAAGACTCTCACTATCTTTAAATAGTTCCAGTTCACTTTGCGGACCCAAAGGGGTCTAGAAACCAGTGGTTCCGAATCGCCGTTCTAAAAAAATATCCCGGGGTGTTTTCCCCTTTCCCCCTAGACCCCTCCACACACCCTTCGAACGCTGCAAGCGACACGCCGGCACCCACTTCGGCCATCGGAGGCTCGGACGGCTACAAGACGGAGGGCAAGTACTTCGGCACCTCCCCGAGGGCCCGCGTCCAGCCCGTCATTTCCCCGCCGACGGACTGGCCCCAAAACCCACCGTCTCCTACGGGGGGACGGCCCACTACGACGCCCACCCCGGTCCTCACCACCCCCCTGCCAAGCTTCCCCTGCCCCTAAACCCCACATATCCGCCCCTAAACGCATACCACCCCCCTGACCAGCATATCACCCCCCGACCCGTATATACGCCCCAAAATTTCCCCAGCTATCTGCCTAAGTTAAAAAAAGTTTTCCCGTGTCGAAATTCACTAAACATTGTATATTTAAAAGATTTTGTAATAAAAGGAAAAACTGAATCAAATCCTTTGATCGCAAAAACCTATTTAGTAAAAATCTCTTGCGACAAGATTATTCCATTTCCATATTACATAAATGCATGCCATAAGGGATCCTTCAAAAAAGAACAAGACTTTTTTCCCATTGCCGGAAATCCCGGATTTGATGTATCCCTTTTTGGGGTTATTCTGCATTAGGTTATCTGTTTTTTTTAAATTTTTTTCTAAAAAAAGGTTTCTTTTACCATTATGTACGCAAACCACACAAAACACTCAAAACCCCCACACATAATATGGGGTTCCGTGTGTTTTTTTTTTTTTGTCAAAAGCAATTTACATCCCTTTAAAAAAGGGCAGGGGGAAAAATCTCAGCATTCTGGGTGCCTTTTGTTTAAGGGGGATTATTGAGAAATCAAATGGAGTTTTTAAGGCTGCATTAAAATGTCTGCATAAAATTTTACCTATGCAAAATAGAAATACGTACATACTTAGTTGTACGATTATTTTTTGTATCATGGTGCACACACGCCACAAACACACTCACACATACACAAATCACCCACACACAAACACAACAAATAACACACCCAACCCACCCTCACAAACCCCACACACCAAAAAAACACATATAAAATACACACTGCACACACACAACACACACACACACACACACAAAAAAAACACCATAATATTTTAAATATACATATATGCAGAAAGCATACAATCATCTATCTATCTATATCTAGGAAATTTTTTCCTCTTCATCTTTGTGTACCCCTACTGCTTTTGTGTCTGTGTTCCCCCCCCTTCTTCTGTCTATATATAATTATTATATATTATATATTATATAATTAATATAAATATATATATATAATATATATCATTAAAATTACATATATATATTTATATATATATATATTAATATAATATATAACAACATTGCATAGGGCAATTTAAGTAATTTTCTGAAATCATAGTTGCCCGTTTGTCTTCTATCACAAAAATTTAATTTGAAAAAATTTTCCCCCGATAAATTTTAAGCCCCTAAAAAAAAAATGCAGAAAAAGGTTGAAATATCCCCCAGTCGACTGAATTTATAAATTTAAAAAGGACCATCTCAAAAAAGCTGCACCCTAGATTCATTTTAAATATCTCTTATTTTTTTAAATGAAAAAAAAAGGAATAAACAAAAACACTTTTATCAACTAGCTGGAAATTTGCAAAAAAGGAACTATTTTGTTCGATTAGAAAAGAGTTTTTTAAAATATTTAAATTTTGCGTAATGCAAACGCATGGGTTTGGGTTTTTCCACATCAAAAGTGGTGTTTTATTATTCCCGAGCATGTCCAATAGCTTTTAGTCCGCTAAAAATTTTTATTTCCTTTCCAGATTACAGCCCAATATAGCTATATAAAGGGTTCTCGATGTCCTAACAATTTTTTGTCGTACTACAGGGAACCGAAAAATTTTTCTCTTTTTTTGGGGGGGTAGTCCCTTCTTTGTTACGGGGACAACTGATAAGATTTTTTCTCTGAGCTGCAGGGGGGAGATGATTTAAAGGAGAGCTGCTTTTGCAAAGCGATCGACCTTCCCACACAAAGGGAAATTCCAATGAAAGAAGGATCAAGTAAAATACCATCGTTTTCATCGAATTGAATGAAGTTGGACTTCGAACGTATTTAAATTTTTTTGATTGCCTGCGGTAAGGCCAAAGAGCATTTGACAAGTTCTCTTGGGCGGACCCAAAAACAAGATGCCCTTTCAGCGGTCAACGCAAGGGGCCCGGGGCAGTAAAAAAAAAGGGGGGCATTCCCAAAACACAGCCAAAACCCTTTAAACCTCAACATGATGCGAAAGGTATGACTTTGAGATGGTGCTTTCTGTGACATTTGAATTTTTTAAGAATGGGAAGAGTTGACTCCATTTACCAATGTTTCTATTTTTACCAACGGTAGGTTGTGCTGGGGGCGGGCGTTCGCCTGGTTTCGGGCGATTCAGTCACCAGAAAAGAGTCTCTCACCCCCACTAGGTCCCCAATCAGCTCCTCTACATATGTAGCCCCTGTACTCATGTACCCAGTCACCTGTCCCCCTGTGGTCCATCCTGCTCCTGTACATCAGGGAAAAAGGATATCTCCTGCTTATCCTGATGTAAGTTCACTTTTTCACATTAACAGTTGTTTGGATTCTGATTTCATATACTATAGTATGAGAAAAAAAGGTTTTTTTGAAAAGGATACCTTTTTTGCCCAAACAAAAGACATTGTCACGTAAAAACCCACTCCACTCTTTTTTAGACCCTCCACACTACCCCTTCGAGCCATGTCAAGACGACTCGCCGGCACCCATTTGGGCCCATGGAGGCCCCCGACGGCTACAAGAGGAGGGAATTACTTCGGCCCCTCCCCGGGGCCGGTCCAGCCCGTCACTTACTACGCCGACGAGACTGGCTCCCACCCCACCGTCTCGTACGAGGGGACGGCCCACTACGACGCCACGAGCCGTCCCTCACCACGCCCCTGCAAAGGTTTACCACCACCTGAACCAGCATACCATCCCCCTGACCAGCAACCCTCCCCTGAACCGCATACACCCCCCTAAAACCCGCAATCATGCCCCAATTGTACCCACCTATCATGCCTAATTTAAAAAAGTATTTCTTGTGTACAAAAAGTTCAATGAAAATTGTCAATTGTCAAGATTTTTGAATAATAAAATGAACGGTGAATCAAACCCTTTGACTAAAAGAAAAAACCTTTTTAGTCAAAAGCCTTTTAAAGACAGGGAATTCCATTTCCTATAATACAAAATGAATGCCAAAGTGACCCCAAAGAAAGATGCAAGACGTATCCCATTCCGGGAAAAATCCCACGATCTGAAGTACTTTTTGGGGGGTTTTCAGAACATATGGTTATCGTTTTTTTTTACTTTTATTACTTTAAAAAAGGTTCGTTATATATTGTCGCAAACCACACACACATATATTAACACACACACACAACCCCTATATAATATATATATAATATAATATATATATGTGTGTGTTGTGTTGTTGTGTGGTGTGTGGTTGGGGTGTGCCGGTGAAAATTTTTTTGTCAAATGAAAATTTACATCCCAAAAAACGGGCCCGGGAAAATATCAAGATCTATCGTGAACTTTTGTTTTAAAAGAGGGTGTTCATGAGAAACAAGGATGATTTAGAAAACTGCATTCAAATGTTGCATATGTTTTACTATGCATAGATAGATACATACGTACATTTATATGTACAGATCTAGTATATGTAGTTGTGTGTGCCCCCAAACACAACACACACACCACTCACACACACACACACACACCAAAACACACACCCACCACATGCCACAAACACAAATACACACAAAAAAAACATATCATATATATACTGTATATAAATACATACCTACATGCAGAAAACATACAGATCTACCTATCTACTATACATATCTAGGGAATTTTTCCTTTCATCTTATGTATCGTACTGTTTTTGTGTCGTGTTCTCACCCCTCTCTCTGTCTATAATTATATATATAATATATTATATTATTATTATATTATATAACATATATATATATATATATATATTTAATATTATATATTAATACTGGGGTATAATATGCAATCTTAAAGAAGCTTTCTGTCAATCATATTTGTCTGTTTGTCTATTTATCACAAAAATTTAATTTAAAATGCCCTATCAATTACCCCCCTAAAGAAAATACATTACAGAAAAAGGTTAAAAATTTCTCCCAGTCTGACTGAACTTTTTTGAATTAAAATGACCATCGTCAGACGAACTAAAAACCCTCACCCTAGTGTTCATCTCTGAATATTTTTCTTATTTTTTCAATGAAAAAAAGAAAGGATCAACAAAAAAAATTTTTCCCAATGCATGGAAAACTTGCATAAAAAGAACTATTTTGTTCGATTAGAAAAGCTTTTATAAATATTTATGCGTTGTGTAATGCAAAAGTATGGGATTGGATTTTTTCCCCAAAATCAAAAGTGGTGTGTTATTTTCCCACAGGCACTGTGAAATAAGCGTAGTCCGCCATTGTAATTTACTTCCTTCGAGTTTAAAGACAATATAGATATCTAAAAGGGATATCTCTGATGCCCTAAAAATGTCTTCGTTTTACACAGGGAAACCCGTGATCTTTTTCGCTTCTTTTTTAGCCCCTTTCTTTGTTTATCGGGGGTGACCCCTGAAAAACTTCTCTTCTGTAGGCACAGTGGAGTGATTATAAAAGGAGAGCTGCAAAGCGTCGATCTTGCCACACGAAGGAATTCCAACGAAAGAAGGTGTCAGTAAAATCCATCAAATTTCCCCTGCCTTTGGCCCGGGGTTTCCAAACTGCCTTTATGACATCAAACATATTTTTGAAATTTAAATTTTTTCCCTACAAGATGAAGTTGGACTTCCAACGTAGTTATATTTGATTGCTTGCAGGTAAGGCAAAGAGTTTGACAAGATCCCTTTAGGCGGACACAACAAAATGACCTTCAGTGGGTCAACGCAAGCGGCGCGCAGCCATAAAAAAGGGAGGCACTTCAACACAGCCAAAACCTTCCAAAACCTAAACATGAGCAAAAGGGTAGTGACTTTGGATGGTGTTTTCTGTGCTTTTAAAAATTTTTTAAAAACTGGGAAAGATTTACCCCCTTAGCTATTCTATCTTTACCAAAGGTAGGCTGGTGCTGGTGGGCGCAGTCCCCCGGGTTTTTCAGCGATATCAGTCCCCATGTAAAGATTCTTGCACCACCCCTGTCCCCATGCTGCCCCTCTACCCCATGTAGCCCGAAACCCCATACTACCCGTGCCCCGCTACCCCGTGGCCCATGCTACCCTGTACATCACGGAAAAGGTATTCCTGCTATTCTGATGTAAGTTCTATTTCTTCCTTAAACAGTTTTTTGGGGATTCATGTTTTATATTATCTATGTATGGAGAAAAGTTTTGAAAAAAATACTTCTATAAAAACGAACCTAAGTCACTAACCCACGTCCATCATTGTAAGGCTCCCATCGTTTCGAGTAGCTGTCAAGAGACACCCCGGCACCCACTTGGGCCCTCGGAGGTGCGAGGTACAAACGGAGGGCAAGTATTGTGCACCCCCCGAGGGCCCGCGTCCGACGCACTTACTACCCCGCGGACGGCTACCCCCCACCGCTCGTACGAGGGGAGGCCACTACGCGCCCACGCAGCCGTCCCCCCCCGCCCTTAAGGCTTACCACCCCCCTCAACCAGCAATCCCCCCTGACCCAGCATACCACCCCCCTAAACCCAGCAATCACGCCCCTGAGCCAGCATACTCCCCCAAATTGTACCCACCTATCATCCCTAGTTAAAGAAGTATTTCGTGGTAGGGAAAGTTCGGAAAACATTGTAAATTTTTAAAAGCTTTTGTTAATAAAAATAGGACTGAATTACCTTTGACTAAAAGCAACAACCTTTTTAAAAAGCCTCTTATAGACAAGGGAATTCCATTTTCCTAAAAATAAATGACATGCCAAATGCCCCTTCAAGAAAGATAAAAGACGTATACCAAATTTCCCGGGGAAATCCCACGATCTGAAATTTTTTTGGGGGTATTTCGCACTATTTTTCCCGTTTTTTTTTAATTTTTTATTATTTAAAAAAATTTCAGTTATCCAATATGCCGCAAACACACACAAAAAAAACACACAAAAATAATAAAATTATATATTTATAATATATATATATAATTTAAATACAAATATAAAATATTTTTATTATATATATATTTATATGTATTGTTATATAATATGGGGTTGTGTGTGTGTGTGTGTGTATAATTTTTTTGTCAAATGTCAATATTATGTCTTAAAACAGGCCGGGGGGGAAAATATCTCAGATTATCTGGGGACTTTTGTTTTTAAGGGGGTGTTCATTGAAAAATCAATGGATGATTTAAGGAAGCATTAAAAATTCTCATATGTATTACCTATGCTGATAGATACATACGTAATTTATAGTCAGATCTATGTATTGTAGTGTGTGTGTGTGCACAAAAACCCATACCACACAAACACACACCACTCACTCACTCACCCACACCCACACAGAACAAATACATGCCCCACCCACCCCACACACACACACCACCACACACACACCACAATCACAAAAACACACAACACACAAAAAAAAACATACACAAATATACATGTATATACATATCATACCTACATGCATGCAAACATACAAATTACCTACTTCAACATCTAGTAAAATTTTCCTCTTCATCTTATGGATATACTTTTTTTGGGGCTGGTTCCACTCCCTCTCGTCTATATAATATTATATATATTATATATAAATATTATATATATAATATTTATATATTACAGATATACAATCCAATTTAATAAGCTTTCTGTCAATCTATGTTATGTTTTTGTTTTCTATCACACAAATTTTAATTTGAAAGATCCCTAAAATTTACGCCCCCCGAAGAAAATGCTTACAAAAAAAAGGTAGTGTATTCTGAAATCTTTTTTTATTTCTTCTAATGTAAAAAAAAGGAAAACAAAAACATTTTGTAACTAGCATGGAAAAAATTTGCAAAAAAAGAAACTTTTTTGTTCGATTAAAAAAAAGGTTTTTTATAAATATTTATGTTTTTCGTAATGCAAAACGCATGGGGTTGGATTTTTTTCCAAAATTTAAAGTAGTGATTTTTATTCCACAGAGCCTGTGCAATAAACTTTTGCTCGCTATTGTTTTTACTTTCTTCCAGTTAAGACCTTAGTCTATCATAAAAGGGAAAATTCTCAAAGTCCCAACAAGTTTGTTTTCATGGAACCGTAAATTTTTTCTCTTCTTTTTGTAGCCCCTTCTTTTTTTATCGGTGTCACAGCTGAAAAGACTCTTTCTGTGAGGCCACGGTGGAGAGATTATAAAGGAGAGCTGCGATTTTGCGAAGCGACGACTTACACACAAAAGGAATTTCCCTGAAAGAAGGTATAAAGAGGAATACCATCGGTTTTCCCTCTTTTTAGCCGGATCCCCAAAACTGCATTTGATGAAATCAAACATATTTTGAAAGTTATTTTTCTCCTCAAGATGAATTTGGGATTTCGAAGTATTTAAAATTTTGATTGACTTGCGGAAAGGCCAAGATCATTCTGACAATTTCCCTTTGGCGAAAAAAAACAAGAGTGCCCTTCACGGTCAACGCAAGCGGCACGAGCTAAAAAAAAAAAGGGGAGGCACCCAAACACGCCACAACCTTCTAAAACCTCAACATGATGCAAAAGGTAGTGACTGAGATGGTGCCTTCTGTGATATTTGAAGTTTACGAACTGGAAAGATTTTACTCCATTTACCAATGCATTCTATTTTTCCAACGGGTAGGTTGGGTGTGGTGGTAGGCGTGGTCCCCGGTTTTCTGGCGATATCACACCATAAAGATTTTCTCTGACCCCCTAGATCCCCATGCTGCCCCTTTACATTATACCCCGTAAACCCGTCCCCCCTGAAACCCCATGCGCCCCAGTGCACCAGTCCCCAGTGCACCATGCTCCCCCTGGGCCCTGTGCCTTGTAACAGGGAAAAGGAAGCCCCGTTTACCTAGTGTTCTCTTTTTCACATAACGTTTTTTGGTTTATATTTCTATTATCTATGATGAGAGAAATTTTTTTTGCCTTCTGTCAAAACGAAGACATTGTCACGAAACACCCGTCCATCTTTTTGGGACCCCTCCACAACGCCCGAGACTGTCAACGACGACTACCCCGGCACCCACTTCGGCCACTGGGAGGCTCGCGACGCTACAGACGGAGGGCAAGTACTTCGTGCACCTTCCCGACGGCCGCCCCAGACCGTACAACTACCCCGACGAGACGGCTACCACCCCCCCGTCCTCGAGGGGAGGCCCCACTACGACGCCCACGCAGCCCCCCACCAGCCCCTGCTAAGCTTACCACCCCCCTCAACCAGCATATCAGCCCCTGACCGCATCCCACCCCCCCAAACCACATTCATGCCCCAATTGTCCCCACCTATCATGCCTAATTTAAAAGAATATTCTTGTGTACAAAAAGTTTCAATGAACATTGTCAATATTTAAAACACTTTGTATAAAAATGTACATTGTATTAAAAAAAAAAGGGGAAAAATCTAACCCTTTGATCAAGCAAAACCTTTCTATTAGTAAAAAAGTTCTTATAGAAAAAGGAAATTTCCATTCCTATAGTACATAAATGACATTCCATAAGTGACCTTTCAAAAAAGACACAAGACTATCCATTCCGGGAAAAAAGCCATGATTGAGCTTTTTTGGGGGTTTTCCCCCCATATGGTTATCGTTTATTTTAATTTCTTTTTATTTTAAAAAAGGGTTTTCAGTCAGTATTTTGTAGCAAACAAAAACCAAAATATAAAAAAACATATATATTATATAATATATATATATATTATATAATATTATATATTTTTTATGTATGTTGTGTGTGTCCGTTTGAAATTTTTTTTGCAAATATCAATTTACATGTTTAAAAACGGGCCGGGGAAAAAATATCTAAACATCTATATGTGTGAACTTTTGTTTTAAAGATGGTGTTCATTGGAAATCAATGGATGTATTTAGAGAACGCTTTAAAAATGTCTGCATATATATTCCCTTGCATAGATAAATACTAGACACTTATATATGTACAGATTATAATATGTACTTTTGGTGTGTGCACACACAATACAAATACACAAAAAAACACAAACTCACTCCCACTCACTCACACAGAACAGGCACACTTACACATGCACACACTACCCCACACCACTCACCACTCCACACACACAGACACACAATACAGCCCACACAAAAAAACCCCTGCACCAAAAAACATACACCCCACACACAAAAAAAACATCACATATAATCATGTATATACATATAAATCTACATGATGAAAAACTACAGATCTCCTATCTTCTATACATATCAGTGAATTTCCCTTCTTTTGGGATACTTGTGTTTTGGTCTGTTTTCTCACCCCTCTCCTTCTTATATATAATATATATTTTTTATATAATATATATAATATATATATAATATATATATATATATTTTAATAATACTAAATATACATAGCATTTTAAAGTAAGTTTTCTGTCAATTATAGTTAGTCTTTTTTGTAAATATCACACAAATTTAATTTGAAGATTACCATCAATTACGCCCCCCCCCCCCTCAAAAAAAAAAAAAAAAAAAAAATTTGAAACTTCCCCCAGTCTGGCGAACTTATTAAATTTAAAAAGGCCATCGTCGACGTCCCTGAAAAGCTGCACCTAGGTCATCTCTAAATATTTTTCTTATTTCTTCAATGAAAAAAAAGAAAGGAATCAACAAAAAAACTTTTTATCTACTAGCAGGGAAAAAATTTGCATAAAAAAAAAAACTATTTTGTTCTGTTAAAAAAAGAGTTTTAAAATATTTATGCGTGTGTAATGCATAACGTTGAGGATTGGATTTTTTCCAAATTTAAAGTGGTGATTTTATTATTCCACAGAGCACTGTGCAATACAGTAGTCTCGCCATTGTAATTTATTCCCTTCCAGAAAAAAGACAATATAGACACAATAAGGATATCTCTGATGTCCTAACAATGTCTTCGTCGTATACTGGAACCCTGATCATTTTTGTCTTTTTTTTTTTTTTGTAGTCCCTTCTTTGTTTTCGGTTCACAGCTGGTAAGACTTCTATCGTGGCTGCCCAGTGGAGTGTTAGAAGGAGAGCTGCGACTGGAAGCGATCGCCCTTTGACAAAAAGGGGAATTCCAACTGAAAGAAGGGTCAAGGAAATCCCATCGAATTCCCTGTCTGGGCCGGGTTTCCAAACTGTTTGATGAACATAAACATAGTTTAAAAGTTAACTTTCTCTACAAGATAAAGTTGGACTTCCAACGTAGTTATTTTTGTTTGACTTGCAGG
Organism: Penaeus monodon; assembly: GCF_015228065.2. Lineage (NCBI taxonomy): Eukaryota > Metazoa > Arthropoda > Malacostraca > Decapoda > Penaeidae > Penaeus > Penaeus monodon. The sequence goes on along the minus strand of NW_023657384.1, from coordinate 10,841 downwards.
AAAGGCCAAAAGAGCTTCTGACAAGACCCCTTTTAGGGGGACACAAAAACAATGCCTTCAGGGTAAACACAAGCGACGCGGCAGCTTAAAAAAAGGGGGGCATTTCCCAAAACACACCCAAAACCCTTTCTAAACTTCAACATGATGGAAAGGTGTGCTTTGAGATGGTGCTTTCGTGCTTAAAAATTTTAAAACTGGGAAAGATTGACTCCTTTTAGCTTTTCTATTTCCCAAAACAGGTAGGCTTGGTGTGGTGGCAGGCCGTCGCCCTGGTTTCAGGCGAACATCACCAGTAAAGATTTCTCTGCACCCCCCCACTGGGTCACCAGCAGCTCCTTACACCATGTCCCCTGTACACCATACTCCCCCCAGTGCCCATGCTCCCCCTGTAGTCCTGCTGCTCCTTACATCACGAAAAGGAACCCTCCGTTTACCCTTTAATTTTATTTTCTTCCTTTAACATTTGTTTGGTTTCATGATTTCATATTATTATAGTAGTAGAAAAGGTTTTTGAAAAGGATCCCTTCTATCAAACAAACACTATGTCACGTAACCCACTCCACTCATTGTAGACGGCCCCACACTAGCCTTCGAGTACGCTGTCAACGCGACAGCCGGCCCCATTGGGCCACTCGGAGGTCGCGGGGGGGCTACAAGACGGGGGGGAAAGTACTTCGTGCCCTCCCGAGGCCGCGCCCCGCCCGTCCCTTACTACCCGACGAGACTGGCTACCACCCCACCGCCCCGTACAGGGGACGGCCCACTACGACCCCCAGCAGCCTTCCCCTCCCACCCCCTCAACCAGCATATCACGACCGACCGCATCCCACCCCCCGAACCAGAAATCACCCCCCCTGACCAGTACCCCCCAATTGTACCCACCTATCATGCCTAATTTAAAAATATTCGTGGTAGGGGGGGAAAGTTCAGTGAACTTGTCAATTTTTAAAAAAGACTTTTGTTAAAAAAAATGAGTTTGGGAATTAACCCTTTTACTAAAGCAACAACCTTTTTAGTAAAAAACCCTCTTAAGACAAGGAATTCCCCGTTCCTATAACACATAATTGACATGGAAGTGTCCTTCAAGAAAGAACAAGAACACCAATTCCAAAATGCACGATTGAAGTATTTTTGGGGGTATTTCGCACATATGGTATCCGTTTTTTTTAATTTTTTATTTATTTTTAAAAAGGTTGTCGTATATAGCCGAAAACAACACAACACAAACACCACAAATATATATATATATTATTATATATATATATATATAAATTAATATATATGTATATGTATATGTTAAAATATATATATATATATTATATAAATATATATATATATATGTTGGGGTTTTGGGTGTGGTGTGGGGTTGTGTGTGTGTGTTTGAAAAATTTTTTGAAATGTCAATATACTCCCTTAAAACGGGCCGGGGAAAAATATCTCAGCATCTATTGGGGTGACCTTTTGTTTTAAGAGGGTGTTCTTGAGAAATCAATTGGAGTTTTTAGGAAGCTTAAAATGTCGCAATTTTTAAACCTAGCATAGATAGATACTACGACTTTTATATGTACAGATCTATGTATATGTACGTGTGGTGTGTCCCACACAACATCACACACAAACACACCACACTCACTCCTCACTCACACACACCACACACAGACACACATATCTGCACACACAAACACACACACAACACCCCACACACCACCAAAATGCACACAAAAACATCACACAAAAAAAAACATAAAATATATACATGTATATACATAACATACCTACAGCATGAAAACATACAGATTACCTTTCTATCTAACATACTTGTGAATTTTCCTCTTCATCTTTTGGTACGTATTTTTTGTGTCGTGTTCTCACTCCCTCTCTCTGTTTAAAATTATATATATATATATATATAATTATAAATATATATATATTATATACTAAATATACATATCCAATCTTAAGTAAGCTTTCAAATTAAGTTATTTTTTTTGTCTATTATAAACCAAAAATTTAAATTTGAAATGTTCCCTATCAATTTAGCCCCCTAAAAAAAATGATTAAAAAAAAAGGTTGAAACTTCTCCCAGTCTGACTGAACTTACTGTTTAAAAGGACCATCAGTCAGACGTCCCCTGAAAACCTGCCCCCTAGTTTTATCTCTGAATATCTTCTTTTTTTCTTCTAATGTAAAGAGAAGGAATCCAAAAAACATTTGTAAAACTAGAGGGAAAAATTTGCAAAAAAGGAACTTTTTTGTTCGATTAAAAAGAGCTTTTAAAAAATTTTTTATGGTTGGTAATCAAAACGCTGAGGATTGGAGTCTTCCACAATTTAAATAGTGATTTTTTTTTTTCCAAGGCCTGGAAATAAGTTGGTCGCTAGAATTTATTCCTTCCAGATTCAACCTTATAGTCTATCATATATGGAATATCTCAAAAGCCCCAACAAGTCTTCGTCTTATACATGGACCGTGATCATTTTCGTCTTTTTTTTTGTAGCCTTCTTTTTTATGGGTGTCAAGTGATAAGACCTCTTCTGTGGCGCCGGTGGAATGTATAAAGGAGAGCTGGTTTGCGAAGCGATCGCCTTGCCACAGAAGGAATTCCAACTGAAAAAGGTACAAGAGGAATACCATCGTTTCCTGCTCTTTACCCGGATCCCAAAACTGCTTTTATGAACACAAACATAATTTGAAAGTTAACTTTCCCTACAAGATGAATGGACTTGAATTTATTTAATATTTGATTGACTTGCGGGGGAAAGGGCCCAAAAGAGCATTCGACAAGTTCCCTTTGGGGCGAAACAAAACCGAGTGCCCTTAGCGGTCAAGCAAGCGGACGGCAGCTATTAAAAAGGGGCACCCCCAACACAGCCAAACCTTTCAACCCTAAACATGATGCGAAAGGATGATGAGTTTGTGCCTTCTTTGATATTTGAAGTTTTCAAACTGGAAAGATTTTGCCCATTTCCCAAGCTATTCTTCTTTACAACAGGAGGCTTGATGGGTGGCGGGCGTGGTCCCCCGGGTTTCTGGCGATATCAGTCCCCAGAAAAGAGTTTCTACCACCACTAGGTACCGCGCCCTCACATCATGTAGCCCCAGTACATCATGCTACCCCCGTGCACCAGTACCCCTGTGGGTCCTCTGTCCTGTCATCGGAAAAGGTAGCCCTGCTTTCCTGAGTAAGTTCTATTTTTTCCATTAACTTGTTTAAATTTCATGATTTCATATTATCTAAGTATGAGATAAGGTTTTTTTGAAAAGGAACCTTTGTCAAAACAAGACATTTCAAGAAACCACTCCACTCATTGTAGACCCCTCCACACTACGCCTTCGAGCACGCTGTCAACGACGATACGCTGGCCCCCACTTGGGCCCACTCGGGGGGCTCCCGAGGCTAAAAGGGAGGAGGGAAGACTTCGTGCACCTCCCTGACGGCCGCGTCCAGACTCACTTTTTACCCCGAGAGACTGGCTACCCCCCCACCTTTTCGTACGGGGGGACGGCCCATACGACCCCCACGCAGCCGTCCCTCCCACGCCCCGAAGGCTTCCCACCCCCCTCAACCAGCATATCAGCCCCTGACCTGCTCCCACGCCCTGAAAAATATCACCCCCCTGAGCCAGCATATCATGCCCCAATTGTACCCACCTATCATGCCTAATTTAAAAGACGTATTTCTGTGTACAAAAAGTTCAAGAACATTTTAAATTTTTAAAAGACTTTTGTAAAATAAAATGAAACGTGAATCTAATTTTTTCACTCAAGAACAACTTCATTTAGTCAAAACCCTTTATAGACTTTAAATTTCCCAGTTTATAATAGAAATATGACATGAAAATAAGTGATCTTTCAAGAAAGACCCAAGACGTATCCATTTCCGGAAAATGCCAAAATGAAAAGTTCCCTTTTTGGGCTTTTTCCCCAAATTGGTTACCGTTTTTTTTAACTTTTATTATTTAAAAAGGTTCATTGTATATATGTACGCAAACACACCACGCACGACACACATATTTAAATATATAAAATTGTTGTATATGTGTGTCCGTTTTAATTTTTTGTAAAAAATAATTTACATCCCTTTAAAAACAGGCCTGGGAAAAATTTCCAGCATCACTGGGTGATTTTTTGTTTAAAAGGGATTCTTTAAAAAAATAAAAATGGATGTTTTAGGAGCGCATAAAAATTTGAATATATATATCCCTAGATGATAGACATGAAAATTATATATATACAAAAATCTAGTATATGTAGTGTGTGTGACACACACTACACACACAAACACACACCCTCACCACACGACACAGACACCAATACACATGCACACACTCCACAAACTCACTCACCACTACACACCACAGACCCATAACACACAACACACCAACAGCCAAAAACCACATCCACACAAAAAAAAAAAAAAACTCAATATATACATGTATATACAATAATACCTACATGCATGCAAAAATAAGATCTACATCTACATAAATATCTATTGAATTTTCCTCTTCATCTTGTGTATATTACTGTTTTTGTGTCTATGTTCTCACCCCTCTCTGTCTATATATATATTATATATATTAATATATATTATATATATATATTAATACATTACAAATAATATTATAAAATTTTAATATATATATAAAATTATATAATATTACAGCAAGATTCAATTTAGTAAGTTTCTGTAAATCTATAGTTATGTCTTTTTGTCTATCTATTATACAAAATTTTTAATTGAATGTTACCTACAATTACGCCCTCTGAAAAAAATATACAAAAAAAAGGTTAAAAACTTCTCCAGTCTGACTGAATTTATTGAAAAAAAGGACCAAGTCAGACGTCCCTAAAAAAGCTCACCCTAGTTTCATCTCTGAATATTTTCTTTTTTTCAAATATAAAAAAAAAAGGGAATAACAAAAAAACTTTTTGTCAACTAGCTGGAAAATTTGCGAAAAAAAGAAAAACTTTGTTCATTAAAAAAGAGCTTTATAAATTTATCGGTGTAATGCAAAAAGATGAGGTTTGGGAGTTTTCCACAATTTAAAGTGGTGATTTATTTTTCCCAAAAGGGCACTGTGCAATACACTATCTCCCCATTGTAATTATTTCCCTTTCCAAATTAAAGACCAGTTAGATATCATTAAGGGATTCTTGATGTCCAAACAATGTCTTGTCTTTACTACATGGATCCGTGATCATTTTCGTCTTTTTTTTGTAGCCCCTTCTTTGTTTATCGGGTCCAGCTGATAAGATTCTCTTTGTGAGTGCAGGTGGAGATATTATAAAGGGAGGGGCGACTGCGAAAGCGATCGCCCTTCCCACACAAAGGGAAATTCCAACTGAAAGAAGGTACAAGGGGAATTTCCATCGGTTCCCTGCCTTTGCCCGGTCCCCAAAAACTGATTTGATAAACTCAAACTAGTTTGAAATTTAATTTCCCTACAAGATGAATTTGGACTTCGAAGTATTAATATTGATTGACTTGCAGGAAAGGCCCCAAAGAGCATTTGACAATTTCCCCTTTTAGGCGACAAAAAACAGGGGAAACCTTCAGCGGTCCGAAAGGGGAGGGCAGCTATATAAAAAAAGGGGGGCACTTCCAAACACCCACAACCTTCTCAACTCAAAAATATGCAAAAGGGTAGTGACTGAGATGGGCCTTCGTGATATTTGAATTTTTTCCGAACTGAGAAAGATGTTGACTTTTTCCCAAGCTTTTCTATCTTTACCAACAGGTGGGCTTGATGTGGGGCAGGCGTGGGTCGCCCTGGTTCAGGCGATATCTCACCATTAAAGATTTTCTCTGCCCCACCCCTAGGTCACCATGCAGTTCCTAACATTGCCCCTGAAAACCATGCTCCCCCTGTACACCATGCTGCCCCAGTGCACATGCTACCCCTTGGTCCAGCTCTTGACTCAGGGAAAAGGATATGCCGCTTATCCTGATGTTTTTCTATTTTCTTCACATTAACATTTGTTTGGTTTTCTGATTTCTATATCTATGTATGAGAGAAAATTTTTTTTACCTGTAAAAACGAAGACATTGTCAGTAACACCGTCCACTATTTTAGACCCCTCCTCACTACCCCTTCGAGCAGCGTCAACGACGACTCGCCGGCACCACTTCGGCCCTGGGGCTCGCGACGGCTAAAAACGGAGGGAAAGGTACTCGGCCCCTTTCCCCGACGGCCGCGTCCAGACCGTAATACTACGCCGACGAGACTGGCCCCACCCCACCGTCCCTACGAGGGGGGGGGCCCACTACGACGCCCACGCAGCCGTCCCTCACCCCCCCCTGCAAAGGGCTTACCACGCCCTAAACCACATACCCGCACCGAGCCGCATACCACGCCCTGAACCAGCATTATCCCCCCTTTGTCCCCACCTATCTGCCAAAGTTTAAGAAGTATTCTTGGTACAAAAAAAGTTCAATGAACATTGTCAATTTTTAAAAAACACTTTGTTAAAAATGTACATTTGTATAATAAAATAAAACTGTAATTTAACCCTTTGACTCAGCAACAACCTTCTATTAGTAAAAAAGCCCTTTATGAAAAGGGAAATTCCATTCCTTTAAATACAAATATGTTTCCATAAGTGACCCCTTCAAGAAAGACACAAACGTTTACCTTTTCCGGAAAATCCTGATCTGAAGTACTTTTTTGGGGGGTTTCCCCGTACATAGGGTTTTATCCCGTTTTTTTAACTTCTTATTATTTAAAAAGGTTCAGTTAGTCATATATGTACGCAAACACACACACACATATACAAAAAACATATATATATTATATTATAATATTAAAATAATATATATATATATACATATTTTTTTATGTATGTGGTGTGCCCTTTTGAAAAATTTTTGTAAATATCAATTTAGGCCCTTAAAACGGGCCTGGGAAAAAATACAAAGCATCTATATTGTGAACTTTGATTTAGAGGGGTTCTTTAAAAATCAACTGGATGTTTTAGAGAACTGCTTAAAATGTCTGATATATACCTATGCATAGATAGATACATAGTCCCTTTATATATGTAAAGATTTTGTATAGTGTGTGTGGTGTGCACACACACATACAATACCCCAAACACCACACTCACTCACTCACTCACTAAACAGACACAGGACAAAAAACACATACACACACCACCACACCCTACTCATCACCCCACACACACAGAAAACAATACTGCACAACACACCCCAACCCATGCACAAAAACACCAACACACACAAAAAAAAACACACACAATATTACATTTTAATAATATACATTTTACAGCTGAAAACATCGATCTACCTATCTTCATACATATCCATGTGAATTTCTCTTCATTTTTGGATTTTACTGTTTGTGTCTGTGTTCTCATCCCTCTCTGTTATTATTAATGTTTATATAATATATAAAAATTTATATATATTATATAAAATATAACAAATATAAATATGCAATCTTAATAAGCTTTCTTCAATTATAGTTTTTCTGTTTGTCATCTTCACAAAAATTTAATTTAAAATGTTTATCCATCAATTTACGCCCCCCCCCCAAAAAAGAAAGAAGAAAAAAAGAAAAAAAAGTTAAAAATTTCCTAGTCTGACGAATTTTTGAATTAAAAGGACCATCAGCAACGTCCCTGAAAATTTGCACCCTAGTGTTCATCTCTAAATATTTTTTTTATTTTTTCTAATGAAAAAAAAAGGAATAACAAAAAAAATTTTTTGTAAACTGCATGGAAAATTTTGTTTAAAAAAAAACAATTTTTTTCGTTTAAAAAAGAGTTTTAAAAATTTTTTTTTATGCGTTGTGTAATGCATAAGATGAGGATTGGATGTTTCCAAATTTAAAGGGGTGTTTTTTATTTTTCCCAGACACTGTGCAATACACGTATCTCCCCTTTGTATTATTCCTTCCAGATTAAAGCCCAAATAAGACATCAATAAGGGAATCTCCGAGGGCCAAAAATTTTCTTCGTGTAACAGGGAACCGTGATCATTTTCGTCTTTTTTTTTGTAGCCCCTTCTTTGTTACGGTGTCACAGCGAAAGCTTCTCTTCTGGAGCGCACGGGGAAATTATTATAAAAGGGAACTGCGACTGCGACGCCGACCTTGCCACACAAAGGGAATTTCCCAATGAAAAAAGGACAAGTAAAATACCATCGAATTCCCGCTCTTTGGCCCGGGTTTTCCAAACTGCATTTGAGAACATAAAACATATTTTTGAAGTTAATTTTCCCCTACAGTGTGTTGGCTTCGAACGTATTTAATATTTCCCGGGAAAGGCCAAGAGCATTCTGACAAGATCCCTTTAGGCGGACACACAGCACAATGCCTTACGGTCAACGCAGCGGCGCGGCAGCCTATATAAAGGGAGGCACTTCCAACACAGCCACAACCTTCTCAACTTCAACTGATGCAAAAGGTAGTGTTTTGAGATGGTGTTTCTGTGACTTTAAAAATTTTAAAAACGGGGAAAGAGTTGACTCCATTTTTGCATTCTTTTTCCAACGGTAAGCTTGGGTGGTGGCGGCACATCGCCCGGGTTTTCAGGCGATATCAGTACCATGAAAAGAGTTCTCTGCACCCCCCACTGATCACCTCTGTCCTCTACACCTGTACCCCTGACACCATATACCCCAGGCCCCATGCTATCCCGTGGTCCAGCTGCCCCTGTACATCAGGGAAAAGGATATGCTCCTGCTTATCCTGTTTAAGTTCTTTTTCCATTCCAGTTGTTTGGATTCATGTTTTTCTATTATCATAGTATGAGAGAAAAGGTTTCTGAAAAGGATCCCTTCATCAAAACAAAACACATGTCAGTAACCCCGCCCTCTTTTAGACCCCTCCCACTACGCCTTCAGTACGCTTCAACGACGACTCCGCCGGCCCCCTTGGGCCCACTCGGAGGCTGCGAGGGCTACAAGACGGAGGGCAAGTATTCGTGCACCTTCCCGGGGCCCGGCCCAGACCGCACGCACGCCGACGAGACTGGCTACCCCCCCACCGTCTCGTACGGGGGACGGCCCACTACACGCCCACCAGCCGCCCTCCCCACCCCCCTAAACCAGCATATCACGCCCTGAGCCGCTCCCACCCCCCTAAACCGCAATCCCCCCCTGACCGTATACATTCCCCCTTTTGTACCCCCCTACCCTCCAAATTAAAAAAGTTTTTGTGGTCGAAAATTTCAATGAACATTGTAAATTTTTAAAAAGATTTTGTAAATAAAATGAGACTGAATCAACCCTTTTGACTAAGAAAAAATTTTTTTAGTAAAAAGCTTTTTATTGAAAAGGGAATTCCCAGTCCTATTAAAAAACTGCCAAGTGATCCCCCAAGAAAGTTTAAAGACTATCCCTTTTCCGGAAATGCCATGATCGAAGTATTTTTTGGGGGTATTCCCGTACAAGGTTATCCGTTTTTTTAAAACTTTTATTATTTTAAAAGGTTTCAATTATCAAATGTACGCAAAAAACACCACAACACACAACACACACACAACACACATTTAATTATATAATATATATTATATATATATATAATATATATTTATTATAATGTAATATTATAATATATAATATATATTTTGGTGTGTGTGTGTGTGTTGTGTGTTTGTGTGAAAATTTTTAAAATGTAAATTTTACATCCCTTAAAAACGGCCTGGGAAAAATATCTCAGTTTTATCTGGGTGACCTTTTGATTTAAGGGGTTTTTATTGGGAAATCAATTTTGGATGTATTTAGAGAACTGCATTAAAAAGTCTACATAATATTACCTATGTAAATAGATAACGTACATTTATTACGACTATGTTAGTACGTGTGTGTGCACAACATATCACCACAAACAAACCACACTCACCATCACTCACACACACCACACACACAACACATTACTGCACACACACACAACACACCCACACATGCACAAAACCACCAAAAAAAACAAAAACATTAATAATTTTTAAAAATATACTACCTACATGCATGCAAACTCAGATTACCTTTTCAAACATACTTTTCTATGTAAATTTTCCTCTTTATCTTTATGATACGTACTTTTTTTGTGTCGGGTTTTTCTCACTCCCTCTCTTTCTTATATATTATATATTATAAAAATATTAATAATTATATATATATAATAAAAATATATATATATTACTAAAATATACATATCCAATCTTAAAATTTCTAAATCTATGTTAGTCTGTTTGTCTACATCACAAAAATTAATTCAAATGATTGCCATAAATTTACGCCCCCTGAAAAAAATATTTTACAGAAAAAAAAGTTGAAATTTCCCCCCCCGTCGGCTAAACTTTAAATTTAAAAGGACATCGTCAGACGACCTGAAAAGCTCCCCTAGTGTCCTCTGAATATTTTTTTATTTTTCTAATGTAAAAAAAAAAGGAATCAAAAAGGGAAAACATTTTATTATAGCAGGGAAAAATTTGCATAAAAAAGAACTATTTGTTCGATTAGAAAGAGTTTTATAAATATTTAGCTTGTTAATGATAAGTATGAGGATGATTTTTTTCAAAATTTAAAGTGGTGATTTATTATTCCCAGGCACTGTGCAATAACGTAGTTGCCTTTGTAATTTACTTCCTTCCAGATTAAAGACCAATAAGAATTATAAAGGGATATCTTGATGTCCTAAAAATGTTCGTGATCATGGCCGTATATTTTGGGGTTTCTTTTTTGTAGTCCCTTTTTGTTTATCGGGTCACAGCGGGTAAGACTTCTCACGTGAGCTCACAGTGAGATGATATGAAGGGAGTGCGACTGCAAAAGCGATCGACCTTTGACCCCAAAAAGGAAATTTAAAAAAGAAGGA
>NW_023657383.1:87935-92935 GCF_015228065.2 Penaeus monodon | reverse complement strand
CGGGGCTCTTGTTATTCTTTAACTCTTTTATGGCTTTTATAACTTCGTCTAGCAGTGGAGGTGGTTCATCTTCGCTGTCATTGAGTCTAATTAATGTTGTTGTTAGATCTTTATTCTTTTTGTATAGGTTGGAACAATATTGATTCCATCTATCTTTGACTTCTTTTCCATCACATAAAACAAGTCCATCTTCAGTTTTGATAGTGTCCATTGTAGGTTTAAATTTTCGTGAGATGTTTCTTACTCCTTGGTAGAGTTCTTTAGTTGTCCCATTGATAGAACAGTCTTCAATTCTCTGTCAATGTTCATTTAAATATTTTTCCTTATCTTGTCGCAATAATCTTTGAATTTTGTTTTTTGTAAATTACTTCTTCAACTGGATTATTGATACCCTTTGATTTTAGGCATCTTCTTGTTTCAATTTCACTTAGTGTTTTTTCAGATATCCAGGGGGAATTTGTCTTTTTCTTTTTGGCGATAGTTTCTTAAGCAGCGCTCAGCAAGAGTTCTTTTCCCCACAACTCATTTGGTGTTTTATAATCTTCACATTGATTGAATACTTCAAATTTGTTTGACACTGTAATTCTGTAATTGTTATCAAGAGTTTTGTAGTCGAGCTTTAGAGGTGGTGTTGGACGCTCCATCTTTTTGAGTCTTATTTGAAAGTCGATAGTTAGCAGTTGGTGGTCACTACTGCAGTCGACAGCAGGTTTTGTCTTGGCATTTTTTATGCAACTTTTCCATTTTTGTTTTGCCGCTTTTTCGACTTTTGGGATTTTTTTTTCTTTTACCTGTTTTTTATTATATATAGACATAATTCCTGTTATTATCATCATTATTATCATGATTATCAACATTATTATCGTTATCCTCATCACTACCATAATTATCATCATCATTATCGTCATTATTGCAATTATTATCATCATTATTGCAATTATTATCATCATTATTGATATTATTATCATTATTATTGCAATTATTGCAGTTATGATATATAGTTTTACAACTATAATAATAACAACTACAATAATAATAGTAATAACAATAATAATAACAATAATAAAGATTTTATAATAATTCTTTATATCATTATTTTAATTAACATCGATATTACTATAATTATTACTTTTATAATAATTATTTCTGCAATTACACTACTAGTAAAAATAATAATAATGATAATAATAACAATAATAATATTAATAACAATATTATAACAATTATTATTATTATTATTATACTTATTATTACTATTATTGTTATTATTACAGATATAATATATTTTTTGGCAATAATAATAATAATTGAAGTAATAATAATAATAATAATAATAATAATAATAATAATAATAATAATAATAATGATAATAATAATAACAATAATATTGATGATAATAATGATAATAGTAATAATATTAATAATCATCAAATGTTATCCAAATTCTCTTTATTCTCACTTTTATCATCATTATTATCATGATTAATAGAATTCTGGTAATTATTATCATTATTACCATAATACTTGCCAAAATCATCAAATGAATGGAAAAAACGTCATTTTGGAACAAACTCTCAAAAGGCTATATTTCGCTAGATTTTGCCACTTTTTTTACTTTTGGGATTTTTTTTTACCTGTTTTTGATTATATATGGACACAATTCCTGTTATTATCATCGTTATTATCATGATTATCCTCATTATTATCGTTATTATCATCATTATCATCATTATCATCATTATCATCATCATTATCATCATTATTGCAATTATTATCATCATTATTGCAATTATTATCATTATTATTGCAATTATTCCAGATATAATATATAGTTTTACAACTATACTAATAATAACTACAATAATAATAGTAATAATAATAATAATAACAATAATGACGTTTTTATAATAATTATTTATATCATTATTTAAATTAACATCATTTTTACTGTAATTATTTCTGTTATAATAATTATTTTTGCAATTATACTACTAGTAAAAAGAATTATAATGATAATAATAACAATAATGATATTAATAACAATATTATAACGATTATTATTAAACTTATTATTACTATTATTGTTATTATTACAGTTATAATATATTTTTTGGTAATAATATTAATAATTGAAGTAATAATAATAATAATAATAATAATAATAATAATAATAATAATAATAATAATAACAATAATATTGATACTAATAATGATAATAGTAATAATATTAATAATCATCAAATGTTATCCAAATTCTCTTTATTCTCATTTTTATCATCATTATTGTTATGATTAATAAAATTCTGGCAATTATTGTCGTTATTACCCTAATAATTGCCAAAATCATCAAATTGAAGAAAAAACGTCATTTTGGAGTATCCTCTTAAAAGGCGATATTTCGCTAGATTTTGCCGCTTTTTCGACTTTTGGGATTTTTTTTCTTTAACCTCTTTTTGATTATATATGGACACAATTCCCGTTATTATCATCATTATTATCATGATTATCATCATTATTATCGTTATCATCATCATTATCATCATTATCATCATTATTGTCATCATTATCATCATTATTGCAATTATTATCATCATTATTGTAATTATTATCATTATTATTGCAGTTATAATATATAGTTTTACAACTATACTAATAACAACTACAATAATAATATTAATAACAATGATAATAATAACAATAATGATCATGATTATCATCATTATTTTCGTTATCACCATCATTATCATCATCATTGTCATCATTATTGTAATTATTATCCTCATTGTTGCAATTATTATCATTATTATTGCAATTATTGCTGTTATAATATATAATTTTACAACTATACTAATAACAACTACAATAATAACAGTAATAACAATAATAATAATAATAATAACGTTTTTATAATAATCATTTATATCATTATTCTAATTGAATCGTTATTACTGTAATTATTGCTGTTATATTAATTATTTTTGCAATTAAACTACTAGTAAAAAGAATAATAATTATAATAATAACAATAATAATATTAACAACAATATTATAACGATTAGTATTATCATTATTATACTTATTATTACTATTATTGTCATTATTACAGTTATAATATATTTTTTAGCAATAATACTAATAATTAGAGTAATAATAATAATAATAATAATAATAATAATAATAATAATAGTAATAATAATAATAATAATAATGATAATAATAATAATAATAATAATAAAAATAATAATAACAATAATATTGATAACAATAATGATAATAGTAATAATATTAATAATCATCAAATGATATCCAAATTTTCTTTATTCTCACTTTTATCATCATTATTGTCATGACTAATAGAATTCTGATAATTTTTGTCATTATTACCCTAATAATTGCCATGATCATCAAATGAATGGAAAAAAACTTCTTTTTGGAGGATTCTCTCAAAAGGGTATATTTCGCTAGATTTTGCCGCTTTTTCGACTTTTGGGATTTTTTTTTTGCTTTTACCTGATTTTGATTATATACAGACATAATTCCTGTTATTATCATCATTATTATCGATATCATCATCATTCCCATTATTATCATCACTATCATCATTATCATCATTTTTGCAATTATTATCATCATTATTGCAATTATTATCATCATTATTGCAATTATTATCATTATTATTGCAATTATTGCAGTTATAATATATAGTTTAAAACTATAATAATAACAACTACAATAATAATAGTAATAACAATAATAATAACAATAATAAATTTTTATAATAATTATTTATATCATTGTTTTAATTAATAATAATGATGATAATAACAGTAATAATAATAATAACAATATTATAACGATTAGTATTATTATTATTATACTTATTATTACTATTATTTTTATTATTACAGTTATAATATATTTTTTGGCAATAATACTAATAATTAAAGTAATAATAATGATAATAATAGTAATAATATTAATAATAATAATAACAATAATAATAACAATAATATTGATAATAATAATGGTAATGGTAATAATATTAATAATCATCAAATGTTATCCAAATTCTCTTTATTCTCAATTTTATCATCATTATTGTCATTATTAACAGAATTTTGGTATCTATTATCACTATTACCCTAATAATTGCCAAAATCATCAAATTAATGGAAAAAACGTAATTTTAGTGTATACTCTCAAAAGGCTATATTTCGATAGATTTTGCCGCTTTTTCGACTTTTGGGATCTTTTTTCTTTTACCTGTTTTTGATTATATATGGACACAATTCCTGTTATTATAATCATTATTATCATGATTATCATCATTATTATCCTTATCATCATCATTATCATCATTATTATCATTATCATCATCATTATCATCATTAATGCTAGTACTAGTAAAAAGAATAATAATGATAATAATAACAATAATAATAATAATAATAATATACGATTAGTATTATTATTTTTATACTTATTATTACTATTATTGTTATTCTTCTTCTTTTAACGGTAGGTTCATGTCTGAGCCGCCGTGGTCACAGCATGATACTTAATTGTAGTTTTCATGTTGTGATGCTCTTGGAGTGAGTACGTGGTAGGGTCCCCAGTTCCTTTCCACGGAGAGTGCCGGTGGTACCTTTTAGGTAATCATTCTCTCTATTTATCCGGGCTTGGGACCAGCACTTGACTTGGGCTGGCTTGGCCACCCAGTGGCTAGGTAGGCAATCAAGGTGAAGTTCTTTGCCCAAGGGAACAACGCGGCGGTCGGTGACTCGAACCCTCGAATTCAGATTGCTGTCGTGACAGTCTTGAGTCCGACGCTTTAACCGATTATTGTTATTACTACAGTTATAATATATTTTTTGGCAATAATACTAATAATTAAAGTAATAATAATGATAATAATAATAATAGTAGTAGTAGTAATAATAATGATAATAATAATAATAATGATAATAATAATAATAATAATAATAATAATAATAATAATA
>NW_023657383.1:52935-72935 GCF_015228065.2 Penaeus monodon | reverse complement strand
AATAATAATAATAATAATAATGATAATAATGATAATAATAATAATAATAATAATAATAATAATAATAATAATAATAATAATAATAATAATAATGATAATGATAATAATAATGATAATAGTAATAATATTAATAATCATCAAATGTTATCAAAATTCTCTTTATTCTCACTTTTATCATCGTTATTGTCATGATTAATACAATTCTGGTAATTATTATCATTATTACCCTAATAATTGCCAAAATCATCAAATGAATGAAAAAACGTCATTTTGGAGTATCCTCTCAAAAGGCTATATTTTGCTAGATTTTGCCGGTTTTTCGACTTGTGGATATTTTTTTTCTTTTACCTTTTTTATTATATATTGGCAGAATTACTGTTAGTATTATCATTATTATCATGATTCTCATCATTACTATCGTTATCATCATCATTATCATCATTGCAATTATTATCATCATTATTGCAATTATTGTCATTATTATTGCAATTATTGCAGTTATAATATATATTTTTGCAACTATACTAATAACAACAACTATAATAATAGTAATAACAACAATAATAACAAAAATATCGGTTTGATAATAATTATTCATATCATTATTTTAATTAAAATCGTTATTACTGCAATTATTACTGTTATGATAACTATTTTTGCAATTATACCACCAGTAAAAATAATAATAATGTTAATAACAATAATAATATTAATAACAATATTATAATGATTAGTTTTATTATCATTATTCTTATTATTATTATTATTGTTATTATTACAGTTATAATATATTTTTGGTAATAATACTAATAATTGAAGTAATAATAATAATAATAATAATAATAATAATAATAATAATAATAATAATAATAATAATAATAATAATAATAATAATATTGATAATAATAATGATAATATTAATAAAATTAATAATCATCAAATGTTGTCAAAATTCTCTTTATTCCCACTTTTATCATCATTATTGTCATAATTAATACAATTTGGTAATTATTACCATTATTACCCTTATAATTGCCAAAATCATTGAAGAAATCGAAAAAACGTCCTTATGGAGTATACTCTCAAAAGGGTAATTTTCGCTAGATTTTGCCGCTTTTTTGACTTATGGGAATCTTTTTCTTTTACCTTTTTTATTATATATGGACACAATTCCTGTTATTATCATCGTTATTATCATCTTTATCATCATTATCTTCGTTATCATCATTATCATCACTATTATCATTATCATCATCACATTATCATCATTATTGCAACTATTATCATCATTATTGCAATTATTATCATCTTTATTGCAATTATTGCAATTATAATATATAATTTTGCAACTATACTACTAATAACAACAATAATAATAGTGTAGTGTGGCTAGTCCCCACGCGAGACGTTATCTCTCGCGATGGCGAGCATCCTCGCCCTCACGCTTCCCTGGTCGGGCAATACGTACCTTCCCTGCACAGCATTTTCCATCCTTTTACCCTAATCATTAGTAGTTTTTATCCTTGATTTTCGTTTTGTAAATGCAGTTCTATATTGGCATGCCTAGTTTTAATTATCCATTGGTTTCCTTGCTTTATTTAATTATAAATAAATCATATAAATGTTTTATCGATTAGGATGACCACTTTAACAAACATTATTTTTATCTATTATTTTACTCATGTTCATTACTGTGATTGTTTTATATTTTTTATCATTTTAACTAAATTACTTATTATTTGTCAATTTATCAAGAGGTTTTCATTTTTATCAATTTTTAAACCTGTATATAGTGACGTCACCGTCACCCCTCACCCCCCAATGACCGCGAAAAATAAACAGTTCGGTAGAGACCGCAGCGGAGACATGGTGTCTTTCTCTCCTTATTTTTTTTTCTGAGTGAAACCGGCTCGACGCCCAAAGGAGCTTCAAAAGAGAAAAGTTAAGTCTGAGGTATCTTTGACTTGCGTATAGGAGCAGGATGTGAGCATGCTTTTATATAATAATAATAATCATAATAGTTAAGAGTGCTTTTCTTTGTTCAGGTTTTATTATTCACTTTTAGTTTAATTTTATACTTCATGTTTTTCTCGAATTTAAAATTTGTTTTAAGTTTTCAATTTCTAGTATTTTAGCTTATTGTATTTTAATTTATTTTAACGTAATTCTTAAAGATGGTTTTGCTTTAGTTTTACTACTTCGTTGTGTTGCGTTTTTATCGAGCGACGGAGGGGGTAATGCTGGAACAAACCCACGCCAAAATAAGCTCCTCTGACCACGCTACCACCTCATGGGGCTTATACCAGGGATTTAAATAATTTACTTTCTTTGCGTAAGGCGGCCCTGGTCATACTAATTGTTTTGATACAACACAACAGTAATAACAATAATAATAACAATAATAACGATTTTATAATCATTATTTATATCATCATTTTAATTATTATCATTATTATTCTAATTTTTACAGTTATAAATATTTTTGCAAATATACTACTAATAAAAGTAATAGTAATGACAATATTAACAATAATAATAGTAGTTGCATAAGGGACAGAACGACTCCACTCACGTACGTACATGAGGGTGTAAACAGGAAGTAGGTTAATGAAAACCGGAAACCGCAATCGATTTACGTAACCAGTGACCGTAACCGCAAGTGATTAACGTAATCAATGACCGTAACCGGAATCATTAATCATAGTTAATGATGTTTAGCATGCACACCAGACTACCTTACGGTCGTTCATGGCGCATCATAGCAGAAAGTAGGCATAATTAAAGTGATTATCATAATCAATGATCGGAACTGGAAATCATTAACCGACTCTAATGATATCTGTCCCTCCCCTCCTCTCCAATACAGGCGACTGGACAGAACGCCTCACCTTACGCATCACAACAGGTTAATGACCGCGGAAAGTGATTAACGCAATCAATGACCGTAACCAGAATCATTATCAATGACCGTAACCAAAATCATTAGCACACACCTGGAGGACTCCCCTCCCCTTCTCTCTGAAACCATATGCCAGGTACCACAGATGATCCCTCCCCCCACCCTCTTACCCCAACCCCACCACCACCACCCTCTTCCATACCCTCCCACCCCCGCACCGCAATATTCATCATGTTTAAACTTGTACCTGTATCGATAATTAACCCAGTTACACACACGAGTGATCACCCCTCCTAATGAATGAGGCAATCATAATCCAACCCGATGCCAGGTGTCACAGATGACCCTCCTCCCCTCCACCTGGATCGAGAATTGACCCTGTTACAGACGAGTGACCACCCCTCCTAATGATTCATCGTGTTTGAACTTGTACCTGGATCGAGAATTGACCCTTCCTCCTCTCCAAACCAACCCTCCTTCCCTTCCTACCGCCCCTGCCCCACATTCCTCCATACCCAAAGCAATAATAGTCAGAAAAAGAAGCAAACAAACAAATCACAAGTCTTACTTAAGGAGATAATACAGTCCTGCACTGAAGTGCGAGTGATCACCCCTCCTAATGAATGATGCAATCATAATCCAACCCGATGCCAGGTGTCACTGATGACCCACCTCCCTCATCACCCCTCCTCCTCTCCACACCCCCCCCCCCCGCAATATTCATCGTGTTTGAACTTGTACCCGGATCGAGAATTGACCCTGTTACAGACGAGTGACCACCCCTCCTAATGAATGAAACTGTCATAATCAATAACCCTAACACCCTCCCCCATCCCCCCACCCCCCATCAGGTCGGTCGTCGTGACCGGGATAAGAATACAATTAACTGAAAAGGATTATAAAACTCGTTGTACAATATATACTTTTATTTTTCTATTTCCATCACACACACACACACACACACACACACACACACACACACACACACACACACACACACACACACACACACACACACACACACACACACACACACACACACACACACACACACACAAATATTGCTAAGGTGAATACCAAAATGATACATCTATCGTCTGCGATAGACTTTCCTCCTCAACCATATTTTGCATCAATCCCGTATATGGTGTAGGCGATGTGGAAGAAGAACTCGTGTGATGTCTAATACACACACCTAAAGGGTTCCTCTCACCCTCCCCTCCTCCTCTCCAAACCAACCCTCCTTCCCTTCCTACCGCCCCTGCCCCACATTCCTCCATACCCAAAGCAATAATAGTAAGAAAAAGAAGCAAACAAACAAATCACAAGTCCTACTTAAGGAGATAATACAGCCCTGCACTGAAGTGCGAGTGATCACCCCTCCTAATGAATGATGCAATCATAATCCAACCCAATGCCAGGCGTCGCTCCCTCATCACCCCTCTTCCCCTCCACACCCGCCCCCGCAATATTCATCGTGTTTGAACTTGTACCCGGATCGAGAATTGACCCTGTTACAGACGAGTGACCACCCCTCCTAATGAATGAAACTGTCATAATCAATAACCCTAACGCCCTCCCCCGTCCCCCCACCCCCATCAGGTCGGTCACACAACAGGTCTGCTAATGACCAATAATTACCGTTCCGTTCCGTTCCGGGATAAGAATACAAGTAACTGAAAAGGATTATAAAACTCGTTGTACAATATATACTTTTATTTTTCTATTTCCATCACACATATTTTGCGTCAATCCCGTATATGGTGTAAGCGATGTGGAAGGAGAAGAACTCGTGCTTGCACAATTGTCTCTAATGTCACCACCACCCCTCCTCTCCTCTCCAAAGCATATTCTGTTTTTGCTAAGAGAATATATCACTGGTTCTATTCTGTGTTTGCTAACGATTTCTCACTATTGGTGAATGATGAGAATATATTGGATAGATCATCTTCACCGGTGGCAGCTCTTGGATGTTTGATAGGGCATGTGTCAGGACCATCTATGTAGCGATAAGTTAGAGCTGTCTGGAAGATAATTCTTTTGTCTCGATCGTATCCTCCTCTTAAATGACAGTCTGTCACCAGTGGATTACGGAACTTAACCCGTTTCTTCATTGCGGTGATATCTCCAGGTGGCGATGATTTATTATTTGTAGTGTAGGTGGGTTTCTCCACTGAATATCTTCTTTTCTTCCTGGCGTATTGTCACTCACTGTTCACTCACCAAACGACTAAACAGGGCTTTAAATACCATTGGCGACAATATTTCCATGCTGGCAACTATTGATACTGTTGGGCGGGCGGGAGGTAGGCGGGTGGGAGCGGTAGGGGCCTCATCTCTTTAACATGTTATACTAGCCGTTCTTACATCCCAGAGACATCTTCATAAGAAAAATATACTTTATTGAAAAGGATCATGAAATTCTTGTACTTTATTATGACTCTCAAGCTTACACAAACACACGTCCTAAGAGGCCGCCGCCGCCCTCGCCGCCGCCGCCCTCGCCGCCGCCGCCCTCCGCCGCCCTCGCCGCCGCCGCCCTCCGCCGCCCTCGCCGCCGCCGCGTGCGGTTTTACTTCCCCGCGCGCGCATCCGCGTCGGTGATGAGTGCGGCGCGTGCGGGAATATAGAGTCCCTCGTCTAGGCTGCGGTCAACATTACAGGGAGAAATATTCTCTGACGACGAAGAAGACGCTGATAACGTAGGCAGTTTACATGCTGAATGATTATAATGTAACCACCAAGTAGAAGTTTTGTTAACAAGGTTGAGAATCGGTCACTGATGACAGCTAAAAGTGCACCACATTGAGAGGAGTGCCATTGGCGGTCGCACATTTAGTGGGAAAATGTGCAGCATTCTCAGACGTATGTACATGTCTCGCTGGAAAATGTATCGGAGGATTGTGACATAGGACTTATTAGTTTCCTAAGGGAGTCTAATATTTTAAACAAAATATAAGGATGCATAATATTTATACAATAACTTTATACTTTTATAAGCACATTACTCATGATTTGATTTTTATATAATATTTATTGGTGTTTTTTGCCGTAGGCGAGGCAGATAATCTTAAATAATCAATCAATCGATCAATGATTTTTTTTTCTAAGACAAAATATGTTAATAGTTTTGGGTATATTTGCTTATTTCTTCTTTAATAACAAGGTTAGATGGTACTTTTATGCAAAAAATACATATATTGATACCATTGGTAAGCATTATTTGTCATTTAAGAATAAGAATTACACTTTTACATAAGGAAATTTGATAAAATACTAGCATGTAATGGCTCGGATGCGGTTGTTAGTATTTATAAGCCTCTATCAGATTCTGAATGCTCCTTCCGACAGAGGTGACATGCCCGGAAGACAGCAAATCGTGCCCTGCTATCGTCGTATTTCTGTCTGCGAATGGGAAAAAATAAATAATTGCGAGGAAAGCGAGAAGCAAAACTTGAATGAATGATGGAATTATAAATTCTGACAAATTATCGCGGCAAATGTTTGTACTATGTTGATTGTGTATTGCAGTCATACGAGTAATTATCTATTTTATACTACTAATGAAAGACATATTACTGTTTTCTTTTATCAAATTTTATGTTTTCTTCGCAAGGAACCTCCAAGCTTGATATGGCTATAAGCATCACCAATTCTAAGTCAATCAATGTCAATACATATTTAGTGTTGTGTGAAGTTATGTTATAGCTCCAATTATGATTATAATCACCATTTTTTACATCCTCGCGGTAAATACAGCATCGCGCTTAGTCGAGGGGAGAGGGGAGGAGGAGCAGATTTAGGAGAAGGGTGAGGCCTCGCCAACGAGATATGGCATGTTTGATAGGGAGAACAGACCGTGAGCTAGCGGAACGAGTGGGTGTGAAGAACGATGTGCTACGAAAATCAACAACCGAGGCGAGCATTTCTAAAACTTTCTAGCTATCTAGAACATGGGGGTTTACCTTGGTCAAATGATTGAAGGGGTGCGATTTCCATGGTAGATATTCATTAAGTATGCAGTTCTTCACGAAAGGAGACGAGAAAAGTACTTCCATGGTGTCGCTCTATTGTTCGCCTCTTCCTCACTTCACACGTCCATTAATGGTTTTAGTATGTCGATGAAGTCATTATCTCGTGACAAGAAGGGGTATTCCCTGATACCTGTCTGTGGTCGTCCATTATCTGGATATTGCCTGGAGCATTGTCAGAGTTTAGGAAGGCATCTTTAGATAAATAAGACTTTTTGTTAAAGATGATAGCAATGCTATAACATTTTAACCCTTACCATATATTTCCCAAGTCTGAAAAAAACTGCTCTGGTCATACACAAATACTTCAATCACCCTTGTATTTGAAAAAAAGGGCATTTTGCTTTCTCTAAGTTATGAAAAGAAGCTTTTCCCTCCCTTATTATGAGGTAATGCGAATATTTTTTTCTCCTAAACGAATGCTTTTTTACTTGTCATTTAGAAAATATTGCTTCGGTTGCGGCTTTTTCCCCTTTGGACTGTGATTTTCAACCCTTTCTCTATAACTTACCTCCTCGACTGTATGTTGCTCGTCATATACACTTTTACTGCCATGTAAAACAAGAATATCTAATGTAGACACACAACAAGAAAGCACCTTTATTTTTTATATTTTGCAAAGAATATTTTGATTAAGAAATATAATATATAGTTGTTGATAACTCGGTTTAAGAAAAGAAAAAAAAACGCTTCAGTTGGAAAATCGCATGCTGTCTGCTAAGATCCATCGCATCGAGGGTGTCACTAATATATTTTTTTTTACTCACAGGGGTAAACATATCCTTGGTCAAAAAATCCCTGCTTTAGGCGAATTTGACTTTGTCATTGTCCAATACACGTACAATTATAAAAGCTTTATAACATGGGGAGTTATATTATTTTACCTCTTTTTTCATATCTTATAAAAGTTCTTGTTTTTGATAAAGACATAGTTGCTAAAAGGGAAAAATAATCAAGTGAAAGCCTTCTTGTTATACAGGTGTTTTGATTTTTGAAGATATTCCGTTCTTGTAGGAGACAAAAAAACATATTTGCTAGATAAATGAAACTACAATAATCAAAATCGCCGTAGTCCGACTTAAAGATAGCAACTTATCTAGCCCCGTCTCTTATAGCATGTTTGTAGACTGGTGAGAAAGACCATGGCATGGAAATCGAGAAGTAAAGTTTAGTTGGATTATTTCCCGTCGGCAAGGTTATTTGTGTCTTTTTACAATATTTTTCCCGTTCTTGTAGGAGACAAAACAGCATATTTGCTAGATGAATGAAACTATAGTAACCAACATTAGTGGTTACCGTTGCATAGTTCCTTTTCTTCGTATATACTTGTAGGGAGGTACTATAGACAATTTTGTGGAGGGGGAGTAAATTACTGAAAAGCTAGTCCACCTTCTGTTCTAATTCATCTTTTTCTTATATCATCATAAACAGAGGATCCCTAATCGATGTTTACCCTGGTCTTTTTATATCAGAAGAGAATGCACTGTATTGGCGTGCACAGAGTTATACATATGGGAAAGCTGTCAATTCTCGATCTGGGTACAAGTTCAAACACGATGAATATTGCGGGGGGGCGGGTGTGGAGAGGAGGAGGGGTGGTGAGGGAGGTGGGTCATCAGTGACACCTGGCATCGGGTTGGATTATGATTGCATCATTCATTAGGAGGGGTGATCACTCGCACTTCAGTGCAGGACTGTATTATCTCCTTAAGTAAGACTTGTGATTTGTTTGTTTGCTTCTTTTTCTGACTATTATTGCTTTGGGTATGGAGGAATGTGGGGCAGGGGCGGTAGGAAGGGAAGGAGGGTTGGTTTGGAGAGGAGGAAGGGTCAATTCTCGATCCAGGTACAAGTTCAAACACGATGAATCATTAGGAGGGGTGGTCACTCGTCTGTAACAGGGTCAATTCTCGATCCAGGTGGAGGGGAGGAGGGTCATCTGTGACACCTGGCATCGGGTTGGATTATGATTGCCTCATTCATTAGGAGGGGTGATCACTCGTGTGTGTAACTGGGTTAATTATCGATACAGGTACAAGTTTAAACATGATGAATATTGCGGTGCGGGGGTGGGAGGGTATGGAAGAGGGTGGTGGTGGTGGGGTTGGGGTAAGAGGGTGGGGGGAGGGATCATCTGTGGTACCTGGCATATGGTTTCAGAGAGAAGGGGAGGGGAGTCCTCCAGGTGTGTGCTAATGATTTTGGTTACGGTCATTGATAATGATTCTGGTTACGGTCATTGATTGCGTTAATCACTTTCCGCGGTCATTGACCTGTTGTGATGCGTAAGGTGAGGCGTTCTGTCCAGTCGCCTGTATTGGAGAGGAGGGGAGGGACAGATATCATTAGAGTCGGTTAATGATTTCCAGTTCCGATCATTGATAATGATAATCACTTTAATTATGCCTACTTTCTGCTATGATGCGCCATGAACGACCGTAAGGTAGTCTGGTGTGCATGCTAAACATCATTAACTATGATTAATGATTCCGGTTACGGTCATTGATTACGTTAATCACTTGCGGTTACGGTCACTGGTTACGTAAATCGATTGCGGTTTCCGGTTTTCATTAACCTACTTCCTGTTTACACCCTCATGTACGTACGTGAGTGGAGTCGTTCTGTCCCTTATACAACTACTATAATATCAATATTATAAGAACTATTATTATTATTATTATCATTATTATCATCATTTTTGTTAATGTAGTGGACTGTGGGGTTATAATGAAAAATTTAAACACAAATTTATGGATTTCTCCTTCGGCAGTCTGACCTCGTGTGAAAGCCGAAGTGTCCCCTTGGAAAGACTCTACGGCCACACACTCCATGTTTAAGTATTGACCTGCTAACTCTCCTGCCCTTAATTCAAGCTGGATTGACGGAGCTAGTTGGACACCGACTGTCAGGGAGGCGAAGATACCATCCTCTCTTGCGGAAGAAGAGGCCGCACGGATGTCCCAGGAGTGGGGATTTTTTGTTTACATTTATATATTTTTTTCTCCTGTTTTCTCTTTTCGTGTTTTATGGAAGCCTATTAGCATTAACTATGAGAGCACCTCTCTATGTAATGCCACATTCATCACCACGTGGGAGCGTGTTAAGGGCCATAGGCTTGAGGAACCCAGAACGAAAGAAACGAATTTAGTTATAGCTTTAAGTTTTCTTTTAATTAGTGTTTTATTTTTTAAAAGTTAGCATTTTTATAGCTAAATTCATTTTTTAAAACAAACTTGTCTTTTAAGGGATATTTTCCCACCTAATCGTTAGGGTTTGCCTGGCCAAAGAGAAAAAATAAGATTTTACCACATAAAGATTCGCACCTTGCTATCTGCATATATATGTGTATATATATATATATATATATATATATATATATATATATATATATATATATATATAAATATATATATATATATATATTGTGTATAT
Source organism: Penaeus monodon (assembly GCF_015228065.2). Classification (NCBI taxonomy): domain Eukaryota; kingdom Metazoa; phylum Arthropoda; class Malacostraca; order Decapoda; family Penaeidae; genus Penaeus; species Penaeus monodon. Next base: position 62,573 of record NW_023657383.1, on the reverse strand, counting down.
ATATATATAAATATATATATATATATATATATATATATTCCTTGGAATACAGAGAAGCAGAGGGAAAGGCATAGAAGAGAGAAAGATAGAGACTTTGAAGAGGGAAAAGAAGAAATATATGTATATACAAAGAGAGCGATAAAGAAGAGAGAAAGAGAGCGATATAGAAGAAAGAGCTAAAGAAGAGAGAGAGAGAGAAGGAAAGGAGAGAGAGGAAAGAGGAGAGAAGAGAAAGAGAGAGAGACTGAGGAGTGAATAGCGATACGGAAAAATGAGAAATCAAGAGGGTAGGAGAGAGAGAAAGGGAGAAAGAGAATGATAAGGAGAAAAGTGAGAGCATGAGAGATGAAGAAAGGAAAAAAGAGAGAGGAGCGAGGGAGTACCGGAGTGCAGAGGCCTTTCGCGAGCGCGTTTGGGTCAGCGTGCATGACCCGCGGGGGCACAGCAGCCTGGAGAAGCTCTGGTCCTGCGATCAGCCGCCTCTTCCTGCGAAGGAGGACAAAAGGTTAGGTTGAATTAGGTATATTTACGTTAGGTTCAATTAGGTTAGGATCTCGTTAAATCAGATTCATTTAGTTAAGGTTAGGTTCAGGTAAGTTAGGTTAGCTTTGATTAGATTATGTTATGTCAGGTTAGGTTGGGTTTAGTTTTGTGAGGTTAGGTATGGGTAGGTTTGATTAGCTGATATATGTTGATGTTAGTTCAGGTTCAGTTCGGCTATGTTAGCTAGGTTAGGTTAGATTAGGTTTAGTTAGGTAAGGGAAGATTAGGTTTGGTTTAGGTAAGTTAGTTTAGGTTAGGGTAAGTTAGTTTGCTTTGGGTAAGTAGTTTCATTAGTTTAGATTAGTATCAATTTACGTTATATCATCTTATGTTATATTAGGTTATGTTAATTAAGATTAGGTTTATTTAGGTTATGTTGAGTATGATTAGGTTTAGTTAGGTTAGGTTAAATAATGATGGATTACATTTACTTACGTTGGGTTAAATAATGTAACTTAACCAATCCTAACTTACCCTACATTACCCTAACCTAACTAAACCAGACCTAACCTAACTTACTTGAACCTGAACTAACCTAAACAAACATAAGCTAAACTAGCTTAACGAAACCTAGCTAAAGCTAACATGCAGTCTAACCTGACTAAATCTAACCCTAGCTAGCTAAACGTGAGCTAACCTAACTTAACCCAACCTAATTTTAAAATGTAACCTAGCGTAACCATAACCAATCTAACCAACTCTAAATGAACCTAATTTAACTAACCAAACCTTACGAAAACTTACTAAACCCAACCTACCTTAATCTAACCTAACCTAAACCTAACTAAACCCAATCTAACCCAACCTAAAAACATAACTTAACCTAAACTAATCTAACTTAACCTAAACTAATTAAAGTTAACCTAGCCTAACCTAACCTATTTAAGCTATATAACTAAACCTAACCTGACAAACCTGAAATAATCTAACCTAACTTTGCCTAACTAAACTAATCTCACCAAACCAAACTAAACCTAACTTAAACTAGCCTAAATCTAGTCTAAACTATCTGAACTAAATGTAAACTATTCTAACGTAGCAAACACTCTATCCTAACCTAACCTGACTAAACCAAATCGAATTTAACTTAAGCTAATCTAACGAAACTAAAGCTAACCTATCTTAGCTTAAACTAACTTAACCAAACCAAATCTTACTAAACCCTAGTAAAACTAAACGTAACCTAATCCATACTAATTTATGAGATCAATCCGTAATAGAGTGGGATAGAAGAAAGGAAGGAATTGAAAGCAAAAAACACCGTTCATCCCCACCTCTGCCGCTGACCGGGGAGTGGGGAGAAACCGCTTATCCCAGCCGCGTAAAAGGACATAGGGAAGGGAAGAGGAGAAAATGAACTCCAATCTCTGTGACTGAAAAACATCGGACTACAATAAAAGAGAAAAGAAACAACCGTGAAAGAGGGTACGGGGAAGAAAAAATTAATGGCATTCCTTATGTAATGAAACCAGCAGAGAAGGAAGACATTAACTTTACTCTTTCCCGGTGAAACAAAACTGTCTGGCCGTTCCAGGCAACGCAGGAATGCAGCTGTAAGGGCAGAGTTGTCAATTAGCATTACTTTATCGCAGCATTTCGTATTATTTTCGGTGTTATCATGTTGCCGCGAAATGCCATGGGGTGTTTCTGGAAGGCCGAGGAAATACGTAGGAGAATTTGAAGTAGTTGGTGCTTTAAATGGGGCACACATACCTATACCTGGACCATCAATCTACAAGGAGTACTATATAAACCATAAAGAATTACCAAGCATACAGCTATATTCATTCAGCCATGAACATTCAGAGAGCTTTTGGTTTTCTGAAGTGCAAATTCTCAAATTCTCAAAAAAGAAAAAAAAAAAAAAAAAAAAAAAAAAAAAAAAAAAAAAAAAAAAAAAAATATATATATATATATATATATATATATATATATATATATGAATAAGTGTACTATTCTTTTCAGCCGCTGTTGCGCAAAATCTCTCTTGTTTTTTACTCTGATTCTTCTGCTTACCTTTTCTCTTTGCTGCTGATGAAGGTGATACAGAACTCATTATAGAGGTAAGTGGTCCAGAAAACTTTCTAGAAAGGATTTAGGCCTTTCCCTGACCCTGCATTTGATGGTTGATTGTATATTGATAACAGTAGTAGTAACAATGATGATAATAATGATAAAAAATGATAATGGTTGCAATAATGATAATCAGATATGTATCAATATATTTTGAATTAATCCCATTCATCATATTTTGCTGTAAAATTTGAAACCCTGTGCCATGAAATTAAAAAGTATTCTAGTTAATATTATTTTGAGCGCGCGCGCGTGTCTGTGTACTCGTATTAGGGCAAATTATATAGCCAGTCATTTGAAATGAGTACACAAAACTTTCAAATTCAGTTAAAATCTTTGTGACAGCCAAGGAACGACGCTTACCAAAAGGGAATGAAGTAACGATGACTGTACAACATCTCTACTGATACTTCATCCTTGGCTTCAAAAAAATGGCTACTGCTTCAGTTTCACTTCATGATGTTTACTTGAGTCAGTCGCATATATTCTGTGAACCAATCTGTCTCATTTTGTGAGTCTTCTAGGTTGGAAGGACATAGGCAAAAATAATAATGACTAATATTTGATCAACCATATTTTAATGATATTATAAACAAGAATATGAACGGAAAATTCTTATAAAAGGAGGTAAGAGTTGGATAAAGAGAGCTGCCATATGCTACATGATATTCCCCCCTTGTTTGGAAAGTGGCATATCCATAGGTTTCAAGGATAAAACGGAATACGCGCAGTATAAATATCCAGTCTGCAATCAACAACTGTACTGGATTTTACAATAAAAATACACAATTAAGAATTATATATAATTACTGTTTTTAAATTCCCCCTCTTTTTACCAAAGGTGTCTGGATTAAGGGAATAGCCTTTAGTCTTCAATTTAATGTTATTTGTTGCCAAATCACTTTTTTCCCTGGTACTATCAGATACTTGGAGTTTATACATTTTGAACGCTTGAATCAGCAGATATGCCCAAGATGTAAAGAAAAAAATAAATTAAATGGCTTTCAAGAGTTCATCACAGAAGCAAAGACGAGGAAAAAATAACAATAGAATAAAATAATTATAGTGTTCATATACAGATACTAAAAACACATTTATTTACATATTCCTGCAAACGAAACCTTTTGCTGGGTTGACTCAGTAGTAGATGTCTTTATTTTTTCCAAAACCAATTAAAAGAAAGACATGAAATGCAAAGGTTACGATTTTCTTGGGAGGCAGTAGACGTAGAAAACGTGGATTTAGAGACTAGATAGGAGAAACTCGTGTATCATTATTATTACTATTTATTTATTTATTTATTTTTGAATTACTATTTCTATTGTCATTATTACAATTAATACCACCAATATATAATTATGATACCAGAACTGCTATTATGACAACTACCACTACTATTTCTACTACACAAATAATCAACTAAAAGGTAATAATAATGATTACAGTCAATAATAACGATAAAAACGATAGTAATAATATTAATAATAACAACAACAACTACATTATCATAAGAGTATTTCATAAATAGACAAATGCTAATGACGTCAGTGGTAAGTACAGTGGAACCAAGGAAGAAATAAATGTATTTAGGAATGAATAAGCTCTAGGTTTAATACTTCCCTATAATAAGGAAATCAGAAATAGAGCAACAGAAAAACATAAGAATGGGTGATAAATATATTTTGTGGACTTTTTTTTTTCTTTGCGAATCAAATGTTATCAAAATTCTCTTTAAACAAAAAAAAAAAAAAAAAAAAAAAAAAAAAATCGTAATTTTGGAGTATATCTCAATCATTATCATCATTATTGCAATTATTATCCTTATTATTGCAATTATTGCAGTTATAATATATATTTTTGCAACTATACTAATAACAGCAACAATAATAATAGTAATAACAATAATAATGACAATAATAACGATATTATAATAATTATTTATATCATTATTTGAATTAATATCGAATATTGAATTAATTATTACTGTTGAATAATTATTTTTTTCCAATTATACTACTAGTAAAAATAATAATAATGATAATAAAAATAGTAATAATAATAATAATAATAATAATAATAATAATAATAATAATAATAATAATATAATGATAAGCGTAATAATAATAATAATGATAATAATAATTATTATTATTATTATTATTATTATTATTACTATCATCATCATCATCATATTATTATTATTATGACAATAATAATAATAATAATAATAATATTAATAATATTGATATCATCAATATCAAAATTCTCTTATTCTCACTTTTGGTAATTATTATCATTAATACACAAATAATTGCCAAAATCATCAAAGAAATGGAAAAAACGTCATTTTTGTGTATACTCTCATAAGGATATATTTCGCTAGATTTTGCCGCTTTTTCGAGTTTTGGATTTTTTTTTTTTACATTTTTATTATATATGGAACAATTCCTGTTATTATCATCAATATTATCATGATTATCAATAATATCGTTATCATCATCATTATCATCATTATCATCATTATTATTATCATTATTGCAATTATTATCATCATTATTGCAATTATTATCATTATTATTGCAATTATTGCAGTTATAATATATATTTTTGCAACTATAGTAATAACAACAACAATATTAAGAGTAATAACAATAATAATAACAATAACGATATTATAATCATTATTTATATAATTATTTTAATTAATATCATTATTATTGTAATTATCACTGTTGTAATAATTACTTTTTGCAATTATACTACTAGAATAGATAATTATAATGATAAGGATAACAATAATAATATTGATAACAATATTATAACGACTATTATTATTACTATTATACTTGTTATTAGTATTAATGTTATTATTACAGTTATAATATATTTTTTGGCAATAATACTAATAATAAAAGTAATATATATAATGATAATAACATTAATGATAATAATAATAATAATAATAATAATATAATAATAATAATAATAATAATAGTAATAATAATAATAATATAATAATAATAGTAATAATAATAATAATAATAATAATAATATAATAATAATAATAATAATAATAATAATAATAATAAGAGTAATAACAAAGATAATATTAATAATATTAATAATAATCAAATGTTATCAAAATTCTCTTTACTCTCACTTTTGGTAAATATTATCATTATTACCCTAATAATTGCCAAAATCATCAAAGAAATAAAAAAAACGTCATTTTGGAGTATACTCTCAAAAGGATATATTTCGCTAGATTTTGCCGCTTTTTCGAGTTTTGGATTTTTTTTTCTTTTACCTTTTTATTATATATGGACACAATTCCTGTTATTATCATTATTATTATCATGATTATCATCAATATTATCGTTATCATCATTATCATCCTATGTTATTATTACAGTTATTATATTTTTTGGCAATAATACTAATAATAAAATTAATAATAATAATAGTAATAATAATAATAATAATAATAATAATAATAATAATAATAATAATATTAATAATAATAATAATAATAATAATAATAATAATAATAATAATAGAATAATAATAATAATAATAATAATAATAATAATAATAATAATAATAATAATAATAATAATAAAATAATAATAATAATAATAATAATTAATAATAATAATAATAATGATAATACTAATAATATTAATAATCATCAAATGTTATGAAATTCTCTTTATTCTCACTTTTGGTAATCATTATCATTATTACCCTAATAATAGCCAAAATCATCAAAGAAAGAAAAAAAAAACGTCATTTTCGAGTATACTCTCAAAAGACTATATTTCACTAGATTTGGAGTTTTTTTTCGACTTTTGGGAATTTTTTTTTTTACCTTTTTATATATATGGACACAATTTCTGTATCATCATTATTATCATGATTATCATCAATATTATCGTTATCATCATCATCATCGTCATTATTATCAATATTATTATTGCAATTATTATCAACATTATTATTATTATTACTAATAACAACAACAATAATAATAGTAATAATAATAATAAAAACGATAATAACGATATTATAATAATTATTTATATCATTATTTTAATTAATATCATTACTACTTTAATTATTACTGTTATGATAATTATTTTGTGCAATTATACTAGTAGTAAAAATAATAATAATGATAATAATAACAATAATGATATTAATAACAATATTATAACGACTATTAATATTATTATTATGCTTATTATTATTATTATTCATGTTAATTTTACAGTTATAATATATTTTTCTGGCAATAATACTAATAATAAAAGTAATAATAATAATAATCACAATAACAATAATAATAATAATAATAATAATAATAATAATAATAATAATGATAATAATAATAATAATAATAATAATAATAATAATAATAATAATAATAATGATAATAATAATAATAATAATAATGATAATATTAATAATATTAATAATCATCAAATGTTATCAAAATTCTCTTTATTCTCACTTTTGGTAATTATTACCATTATTGCCCTAATAATTGCCATAACAATTAAAAGAAATCGAAAAAAACGTCATTTTGGAGTTTTGCCGCTTTTTTGACTGTTGATTTTTTTTTTTTTTCTTTTACCTTTCTTATTTTAAATGGACACAATTCTTATTATCATCATCATTATTATCATGATTATCATCAATATTATCGTTTTCATCATCATTATCATCATTATCATCATTATCATCATCACTGCAATTATTATCAGCATTATTGCAATTATTATCATTATTTTAGTAATTATTTTTGTTATAATATATATATTTTTTAAAATATATTAACAACAACAACAATAATAGTAGTAATAACAATAATAATAAAAATACTAACGATATTATAATAACTATGTATATCAATATTTTTATTAATTTCGTTATTACAGTAATTATTACTGTTATAATAATTATTTTTGCAATTATACTACTAGTAAAAATAATAATAATGATAATAATAACAATAATAATATTAATAACAATATTATAACGACTATTAATATCATTATTATACTTATTATTATTATTATTATCAATGTTAGTATTACTGTTATAATATATTTTTTTGACAATAATACTAATAATAAAAGAAATAATAATAATAATAATAATAATAATAGTACTACTACTACTACTAATAATAATAATAATAATAATAATAATGATAATAATAATATTGTTAATATTAATAATTTTGAAATGTTATCAAAATTCTCTTTATTCTCAATTTTGGTAATTATTTCCATTATTACCCTAATAATTGGTAAAATCCTCAACGTCATTTTGGAGCATATTATCAAAAGGCTATTTTTGGCTTGCTTTTGTCGATTTTTCGAGTTTTGGGATTTTTTTTCCTTTACCATTTTTTCATTATATGTTGACACAATTTCTATTATTATCATCATTATTATCATGATTATCATTAATATTATTGTCATCTTCATCATCATTATCATTATCATCATCATTATCATCATTATTGCAATGATTATCATTATTGCAATTATAATAATTATTATTGCAATTATTGCAGTTATAATATATATTTTTGCGACTATTCTATTTTGTAAAAATTAATATATAATAAAAAAATTATATAAAAAACAAAATTTTTAAGATATTAAATTATTATATTTATTTTTATATCATTCATTATAATATATTTTATGCAAAATTCAATAATAAAGTAATAAATACTAAGATAATAATATATAAATATATAAAAAATATAAGAATATATAATAATAATAATTAGTAACGTAATAATAATATAATATAAAGATAATAATAATATATTATATAATGGAATAATATAATATATTATAATAATGTAATACACTAACTACTACTACTACACTAACTAGTACTACTACTACTAATAATAATAATGATAATAATAATAACAATACTAAAAGTAATAATGATAATAATAATAATAATAATGAAAATAATAATAATAATAATAGTAATAATAATAATAATAATATTAATATTAATAATAATGATAATATTAATAACATTAATATTCTTCAAATGATACCAAATTCTCTTTATTCTGACTTTTATCATCATTATTCTCGTGATTAATACAATTCTGGTAATAATTATCATTATCACCCTAATATTTGCCAAAATCACCCAACAAATTGAAAAAAAAAACCGTCTTTTTCGAGTATACTCTCATAAGTCTATATTTCTATAGATATGGCCGCTTTTTTGACTTTTGGGAATTTTTTCTTTTACTTTTTTATTATCTATGCATATATATATATATATATATATATATATATATATATATTATATATATATAGATATATATATATATATAATATATATATATATATATATATATATATATATATATATATATATTATTATATGTATACATATTAATATATGTATGTGTATATATCTATATAATATATATCTATATATATATATATATATATTTATATGCATATATAATAAAAAAGTAAAAGAAAAAATTCCGAAAAGTCAAAAAAGCGGCCATATCTATAGAAATATAGACTTATGAGAATATACTCGAAAAAGACGGGTTTTTTTTTTCAATTTCAAATATATATATTTACATATATATACGTACATGTATAAATATATATATATATATATAGATATATATATATATATATATATATATATATATATATATATATATATTATATATATTATTATATATATTTATTGTGTATATATATATATATATATATTATATATATATTATATTATACATATATATATTATGTGTGTGTGTGTGTGTGTGTGTGTGTGGGTATGTGGTGTGTGTGTGGATATACATATATATGCTATATATATATATATATATCTACTATATATATATTATATTTATATATATCTATATCTTATCCTCTATATATATAAATATATATATATATATATTTATATTTATTATATTTATATATATTATATTAACAAACATACAAAAATTTTATATA
>NW_023657383.1:47082-52835 GCF_015228065.2 Penaeus monodon | reverse complement strand
AATAATATCAGATATATTACATTTATTTAATATATTATTTGAATTAATATCGAATATTGAATTAATTATTACTGTTGAATAATTATTTTTTTCCAATTATACTACTAGTAAAAATAATAATAATGATAATAATAACAATAATAATAATAATAATAACAATATTATAACGAATATTAATATTATTATTATACTTATTATTATTATTAATGTTATTATTACAGTTATAATATATTTTTTGGCAATAATACTACTAATAAAAGTAACAACAACAACAACAACAATAATAATAATGATAATAATAATAATAATAATAATAATAATAATAATAATAATAATAATAATAATGATAAGCGTAATAATAATAATAATGATAATAATAATAATTATTATTATTATTATTATTATTATTATTATTATTATTATTATTATTATTATGACAATAATAATAATAATAATAATAATATTAATAATATTGATACTCATCAATATCAAAATTCTCTTTATTCTCACTTTTGGTAATTATTATCATTAATACACAAATAATTGCCAAAATCATCAAAGAAATCGAAAAAAACGTCATTTTGGAGTATACTCTCAAAAGGATATATTTCGCTAGATTTTGCCGCTTTTTCGAGTTTTGGATTTTTTTTCTTTTACATTTTTTATTATATATGGAACCAATTCCTGTTATTATCATCAATATTATCATGATTATCAATAATATCGTTATCATCATCATTATCATCATTATCATCATTATTATTATCATTATTGCAATTATTATCATCATTATTGCAATTATTATCATTATTATTGCAATTATTGCAGTTATAATATATATTTTTGCAACTATAGTAATAACAACAACAATATTAAGAGTAATAACAATAATAATAACAATAACGATATTATAATCATTATTTATATAATTATTTTAATTAATATCATTATTATTGTAATTATCACTGTTGTAATAATTACTTTTTGCAATTATACTACTAGAATAGATAATTATAATGATAAGGATAACAATAATAATATTGATAACAATATTATAACGACTATTATTATTACTATTATACTTGTTATTAGTATTAATGTTATTATTACAGTTATAATATATTTTTTGGCAATAATAATAATGATAATAATATAATAATAATAATAATAATAAATAATAATAATAATAATAATAATAATAATAATAATGATAATAATAATAATAATAATAATAATAAATAATAATAATAATAATAATAATAATAATAATAATAATAATAATAATAATAATAATAATAATAATAATAGTAGTAGAAGTAATAATAATAATAATAATAATAATAATAATAAGAGTAATAACAAAGATAATATTAATAATATTAATAATAATCAAATGTTATCAAAATTCTCTTTACTCTCACTTTTGGTAAATATTATCATTATTACCCTAATAATTGCCAAAATCATCAAAGAAATAAAAAAAACGTCATTTTGGAGTATACTCTCAAAAGGATATATTTCGCTAGATTTTGCCGCTTTTTCGAGTTTTGGATTTTTTTTTCTTTTACCTTTTTATTATATATGGACACAATTCCTGTTATTATCATTATTATTATCATGATTATCATCAATATTATCGTTATCATCATTATCATCCTATGTTATTATTACAGTTATTATATTTTTTGGCAATAACAATAATAATAATATTAATAATAATGATAATAATAATAATAATAATAATAATAATAATGATAATAATAATAATAATAATAATAATAATAATAATAATAATAATAATAATAATAATAATAATAAAAATAATAATAATAACAATAATAAAAAATAATAATAATGATAATACTAATAATATTAATAATCATCAAATGTTATGAAATTCTCTTTATTCTCACTTTTGGTAATCATTATCATTATTACCCTAATAATAGCCAAAATCATCAAAGAAAGAAAAAAAAAACGTCATTTTCGAGTATACTCTCAAAAGACTATATTTCACTAGATTTGGAGTTTTTTTTCGACTTTTGGGAATTTTTTTTTTTACCTTTTTATATATATGGACACAATTTCTGTATCATCATTATTATCATGATTATCATCAATATTATCGTTATCATCATCATCATCGTCATTATTATCAATATTATTATTGCAATTATTATCAACATTATTATTATTATTACTAATAACAACAACAATAATAATAGTAATAATAATAATAAAAACGATAATAACGATATTATAATAATTATTTATATCATTATTTTAATTAATATCATTACTACTTTAATTATTACTGTTATGATAATTATTTTGTGCAATTATACTAGTAGTAAAAATAATAATAATGATAATAATAACAATAATGATATTAATAACAATATTATAACGACTATTAATATTATTATTATGCTTATTATTATTATTATTCATGTTAATTTTACAGTTATAATATATTTTTCTGGCAATAATACTAATAATAAAAGTAATAATAATAATAATCACAATAACAATAATAATAATAGTAATAATAATAATAACAATAATAATAATAATAATAATAATAATAATAATAATAATAATAATAATAATAATAATAAAATTAATAATAATAATAATAATAATAATAATAATAATAATAATAATGATAATAATAATAATAATAATAATGATAATATTAATAATATTAATAATCATCAAATGTTATCAAAATTCTCTTTATTCTCACTTTTGGTAATTATTACCATTATTGCCCTAATAATTGCCATAACAATTAAAAGAAATCGAAAAAAACGTCATTTTGGAGTTTTGCCGCTTTTTTGACTGTTGATTTTTTTTTTTTTTCTTTTACCTTTCTTATTTTAAATGGACACAATTCTTATTATCATCATCATTATTATCATGATTATCATCAATATTATCGTTTTCATCATCATTATCATCATTATCATCATTATCATCATCACTGCAATTATTATCAGCATTATTGCAATTATTATCATTATTTTAGTAATTATTTTTGTTATAATATATATATTTTTTAAAATATATTAACAACAACAACAATAATAGTAGTAATAACAATAATAATAAAAATACTAACGATATTATAATAACTATGTATATCAATATTTTTATTAATTTCGTTATTACTGTAATTATTACTGTTATAATAATTATTTTTGCAATTATACTACTAGTAAAAATAATAATAATGATAATAATAACAATAATAATATTAATAACAATATTATAACGACTATTAATATCATTATTATACTTATTATTATTATTATTATTAATGTTAGTATTACTGTTATAATATATTTTTTGACAATAATACTAATAATAAAAGAAATAATAATAATAATAATAATAATAATAGTACTACTACTACTACTAATAATAATAATAATAATAATAATAATGATAATAATAATATTGTTAATATTAATAATTTTGGAAATGTTATCAAAATTCTCCTTTATTCTCAATTTTGGTAATTATTTCCATTATTACCCTAATAATTGGTAAATCCTCAACGTCATTTTGGAGCATATTATCAAAAGGCTATTTTTGGCTTGCTTTTGTCGATTTTTCGAGTTTTGGGATTTTTTTCCTTTACCATTTTTTCATTATATGTTGACACAATTTTTTTATTATCACCCCTTTTTATCATGATTACCCTTAATATTATTGTCACTTCATATCTTTATCATTATCATCATCTTTTACATCTTTAAATTGCAATAAATTATCATTATTGAAATTTAAAAAATTATTATTGCAATTATTGCAGTTATAATATATTTTTTTCGACTATACTAATAAAAAAAGCTTTAGTAATTTTTAATACCAAAAATTTAATAACAATAATAACGAATATTATAATTTATTTTTTATCATTTTTTTTAATTAATATCGTTATTACGGTAATTATTATTTTTTTAAAATTTTTTTTTTTCAATTTTCTATTAGTAAAAACAATAATAATGATAAATAATAACTAAAATTTATATAAATTTAACAATTTTAAAACGATTATTAATATTATTTTTAAATTTATTATTATTTATCATTTCAGTTATAATTTTTTTTATGGCAAAAAAATTAATAATAAAATTTAAAAATAATATAATGATAAAAATAATAATGAAAAATAATAATAAAAATAAAAATAATAATAATAAAATAATAATAAAAAGTAAAAATTTAATAAAATAATAAAAAAAAAATAATAAAAATAATGAAAATAATGAGAATAATAAATTAAATTATAATAATAGTATATATTACTACTACTACTACTACTCCCAGTACTACAAACAAATTTAAAAAAATTAATGATAAAAATTTTTAAAAACCAATTTACTAAAAGAAAATAATGATAATAAAAATAATAAAAATGAAAAAAATAATAATAATAAAGTAAAAATAAAATAATAAAAATTTAATTTTTAATAAAAAATAATATAATAAAATATAATAATAATAATAATAAAAAAAATAATAATAATAAAAATAATTTTTAATATTAAAAAAATTTAAAATATTAATCCATTAATTTTCTTCAAATGATCCCAAAATTCTCTTTATTCTGACTTTTATCATCATTATTCTCGTGTTTAAATAAATTTGGAATAATTATCTTTAATCACCCTAATATTTGCAAAATCCCCCCAAAACAAATTAAAAAAAAAAACCCTTTTTCGGGGAGCCCTCCAAAAGTCTAAAATTTTCTTTTAGATATGGCCGTTTTTTTGATTTTTGGGAAATTTTTTTTTTTATTTTTTTTAAATTTCATGCATATATAATTTTATATTATATATATATATAAAAATATATATATATATATATATAATATACATTTAAATTTTATATATATAATTATATTTTAATAAAAAATATTATATATGTATATATATATTAAATTATATATTTTATATTTATAATATATTTTAAAATTTATATATTTTAAAAATTATATTATATTTATATTTTCCCTTTGTTTTTAAAATATTATCTATATATATTATAATATTTTAAAATTAATGTAACATTTAATTATGATTTTGGTATATTATATTTATATATTTAATAATATATAATAAAATATATATATAATATTATATATATAATGTTTATATAAATTTATATATAATATTTTTATATAATATGAATAAAACCCTTTATATTTTTAATATAATATATTTTAATATATAGTATTTTAAATATTTTTTAAAATATATTTTTATCCATTTTATATATTAATATTCAATCTATATAAATAAGTTTAAATTTTCTATATAAATATTATATTCATAATAATAAAAAAGTAAAAAAAAAAAATCCCAAAAGTCAAAAAAGCGGCCATATCTATAAAAATATAGACTTATGAGAGTATACCCAAAAAAGAGGGGTTTTTTTTTTTAAATTTAAAATATATATCTTTCCCAAAAAACCCCAAAAACCCATTTTTATAAAATATTATATTATATATTATATATAATATATAAAATATATATTATAATATAATATTTAAAACCCAATATATTTTTATTTTATATATATATCTATATAATATAAAAATTATGTAGGGATAGAACCCCCACACACCACACCCCACCCAAATAATAATTAAATTAAAATATAATATATATCTATATATTATATTTTTAAATATATATATATTATATATATATATATATATATATATATAAACTATATATATATAT
>NW_023657383.1:33391-39482 GCF_015228065.2 Penaeus monodon | reverse complement strand
TACTTGTTTTTTTTTATTAGTATAATTCTAAATTTCTTATTATAACTATAAAAAATGAAAAATAACGATAATAATAAAAAAAGATATAATAATGATTTGAATTACTATTAATGTTGTTATTATTAGTATAATTGCAAAAAAAAATAATCTTAGCTGAAATTATTGCAATGATAATGATAATACTGATGAAAAAATTGCTATTTAAAGATGATAAAGCTGATGATAATGATAAATATGATGATAATGATGTTGATACGATGGTAATGATGATAATGACGATAATAAACATAATAAAATAGTAATCGCCTCCATTTATAATAAAAAAAAAGAAAAAAAATCCCAAAAGTCGAAAAAGCGGCAAAATCTAGCGAAATATAGCCTTTGGAGAGAATACTCGAAACCCTATTTTTCCGATTTCAATGTTGATTTTGGGAATTATTAGGGTAATAATAATAATATTTAAGAATTAAAAATATATTAAACTGTAATAAAAACAATAATATTAATATAATAATAATAATAAAAATAATAATAATAATAATAGCTATAATTTTATTAAAATTATTATTGTAATTATTATCATTATCATTATTTTACTGGAAGTATAATTGCAAAAATGTTATTATAACAGTAAAAATTACAGTAATAACGATATTAATTAAAATAATGATATAAAAAATTATTATGAAAACGTTATTATTGTTACTATTATAGGTATTATTATTATCATGGTAGATGTTATTAGTATAGTTGTAAAAATAAATATTTTAACTGCAATAATTGCAATAATAATGATAATAAATTTCAATAATGACGATAATAATTGCAATAATGATGATAATGATGAGGTAATGATGATAATGTGATAATGATGACGATAACGATAATAATGATGATAATCATGATAATAAGGATGATAATAACCGGGAAATTTTGTCCATATTAATAGAAAAGGTAAAAGAAAAAAAAAATCCCAAAAGTCGAAGAAGCGGCAAAAAACTAGCTAAATATAGCCTTTTAAGAGTAAACTCCAAAATGTCGTTTTTTCCATTCATTGATGATTTTCTAAAATTTTTAGGGTAATAATGATAATAATTACCAGAATTCTACTAACCTGACAATAATGATGATAAAGCGAGAATAAAGAGAATTTAGATAACTTTTATGATTATTAATATTATTATTATTACATTATTATTCTTATTATCCTTATTCTTATTCTATTCGTATTCTTATTCTTATTGTTATTGTTCTTCTTCTTATTATCATTATTACTTTAATTTTTAGTATATATCCAAAAAAAATATTATAACTCTAATAATAACAATAATAATAATAATCGTATAAGAATAATAATACTAATCGTTATAATATTGTTATTAATATTGTTATTGTTATTATTTTCATTATTATTATTTTTACTGGTAGTACAATTGTAAAAATAATTTTCATAACAGTAATAATTACAGTAATAATGATATTAAATTGAAAAAAATGATAAAAAAAATTATCATAAAAACATTCTTATTTTTATGATCATTGCTATTACTATTATTATTGTAGTTGTTATTAGTAAAGTTGTAAAAATAATTTTTATAAAATGCAATAATTGCAATAATAATGTTAACAATTGCAAAAAATAATTATAATAAATTGCAATAATGATGATAATGCTGATGGTAATGATGATAATGCTGATAATGATGATGATAACGATAATAATGATAATAATGATAATAATGGTGATAATAACAGTAATTGTGTCCATATATAATGAAAAAGGTAAAAGAACAAAATACCAAAGTCGAAATAGCGGCTAAAAATAGCGAAATACAGCCTTTTGAGAGTATACTCCAAAATGAAAGTTTTTTCCCCTTCATTGGTGATTTTGGCAAATATTAGGGTAAAAATGATAATAATGAGATAATAACAGTAATTGGTGTCCATATATAATGAAAAGGTAAAAGAAAAAATACCAAAAATCGAAAAAGCGGCTAAAAATAGCGAAATACGCCTTTTGAGAGTATACTCCAAAATGACGTTTTTTTCCCCTTCATTTGGTGATTTTGGCCAATATTAGGGTAATAATGATAATAATTACAAGAATTCTATTATTCATGACAATAATGATGATAAAAGTGAGATCAAAGAGAATTTGGATAACATTTGATGATTATTTCTATTATCATTATTATTATCATTATTATTATTATTATAATAACAATAATAATAATTATTGTTATTATTATTATTATTTTATTATTATTATTATATTATTATTATTATTATTATTATTACTTTAATTTTTACTATTATTGCCAGAAATATGTTATAACTGTAATTATAACAATAGTAATAATAATAAAAATATAGTAATAATAATAATCGTTAAAAAAATTGTTATTAATATTATTATTGTTATCATTTTCATTATTATTATTTTTACTGGTAGTATAATTGTAAAAATAATTATCATAACAGTAATAATTACAGTAATGACGTATTAATTAAAATAATGATATAAATAATTATTATAAAATGTTATTATTGTTATTATTATTGTTATTACTATTATTTTTGTAGTTTATATTAATATAGTTTGTAGAAATATATATTATAGCTGCAATCTTGCAAAAATAATGATAAATTTTTGCAATAATGATAATAATCATTGCATAATGATGATAATGATGATGGCAATGATGATAATGATCATAATGATATAACGTAATGATGATAATCCTGTAATAATCATGATAATAAAGAAATTGTGTCATATATAATAAAAGGTAGAAGGAAAAAAAATCCCAAAAATCGAAAAAGCGGCAAAATCTAGCGAACAATAGCCTTTTTGGAGTATACTCCAAAATGACGTTTTTTCATTCATTTGATGATTTTGGCAAAATTTTTAGGGTAATAATGATAAAATTTACCAGAATTCTATTAATCATGACAATAATAATAATAAAATTGAGAAAAAAGAGAATTTGCATAACATTTGGATGATTATTAATATTATTACTCTCATCTTTATTATTATTATTATTATTATTATTATTGTTATTATTATTATTATTATTATTATTATTATTATTATTATTATTATCATTATTATTATCATTATTTTTATTATTACTTTTAAGTATTAGTATTATTGCCAAAAAATGTATTATAACGTAATAACAACAACAATAATAAAATAATAATAATAATACTAATCTTTATAATATTTTTTATTAATATTATTATTCTTATTGTTACATTATTATTATTTTTACTGGTATATAATTGTAAAAATAATTATTAAACAGTAATAATTCAGTAATGACGATAAATTAAAAGAATGATATAAATAATTATTATAAAAACGTTATTATTGTTATTTTTATTGTTATTACTATTATTATTGTTGTTGTTATTAGTATAATTGTAAAAATAACTATTATAACTGCAATAATTGCAATAATAATAATAATAATTGTAATAATGATGATAATGATGTTGGGAAAGATGATAACGATTTTTATTAATATCATTATTGTAATTTTTACATTATTATCATTTCTACTGGAAGTATAATTGCAAAAATAATTATTATAACAGTAATACTTACCCGTAATAACGATATTAATTAAATAATGATATAAATAATGATTATAAAAACGTTATTATTGTTTTTATTATTGTTATATTTATTACTATGGTAGTTGTTATTAGTATAGTTGTAAAAAATATATATTATAACTGCAATAATTCCAATAATAATGATATAATTACAATAATAATGATAATGATGATGGTAATGATGATAATGATAATTATGATGATGATACGATAATAATGATGATAATCATAATAATAATGATGATAATAACAGGAATTGTATGCATATATAATAAAAGGCAAAGAAAAAAAATCCCAAAAGTCGAAAAAGCAGCAGAATCTAGCGAAATATAGCCTTTTCAGAGTATACTCCAAAATGACGTTTTTTCCATTCATTTGAAGATTTTAGCAATTATTAGGGTAATAATGATAATAATTACCAGAATTCTATTAATCATGACAATAATGATGATAAAAGTGAGAATAAAGAGAATTTACATAACATTGATGATTATAAATATTATTACTCTATCATTATTATTATTATTTTCATTATTATTATTATTATTATCATTATTATTATTATTATTATTATTATTATTATTATTATATTTATTACTTTAATTATAGTATATGGCCAAAAATATATTATAACTGTAGTAATAACAATAATAATAATAATAAGTATAATAAAAATAAAAATAATCGTTTAATATTGTTATTAATATTATTATTGTTATTATTATTATTATTATTAGTTTTACTAGCAAAATAATTGTAAAAATAATTATTATAAAAACGTTATTCTTCCTATTATTATTGTTATTACTATTATTATTGTAGTTGTTATTAGTATAGTATATATTATAACAGCAATAATTGCAATAATAATGATAATAATTGCAATAATGATGATAATAATTAAAGTAATGATGATAATAATTGCAGTAATGATGATAATGATGATAATAATGATGATACTGATGTAATGATGATAACGCTAATAATGATGATAATCATGATAATAATGATGATAATAACAGGAATTGTGTCCATACATAATAAAAAAAAATCCCAAAAGTCAAAAAAGCAGCAAAATCTAGCGAAATATAGCCTTTTGAGAATAGACTCCAAAATGATGTTTTTTTCCCATTCATTTGATGATTTTGACAATTATTAGGGTTAGAATGATAATAATTACCAGAATTCTATTAATCATAACAATAATGGTGATAAAAGTGAGAATAAAGAGAATTTGGATAACATTTGATGATTATTAATATTATTACTATTATCATTATTATTATCATTATTATTATTTCTATTATTATTACTATTATTATTATTATTATTATTGTTATTATCATTATTACTTTAATTATTAGTATTATTGCCAAAATATATACCATAACTGTAATAATAATAATAATTATAATAATAATAATAAGAAGAAGAATAATAAGAATAAGAATAAGAATAAGAATAACCGTTATAATATTGTTATTAATATTATTATTGTTATTATTATAATTATTATTATTTTTACTAGTTGTATAATTGTAAAAACAATTATTATAACGGTAGTAATTACAGTAATAACGACATTAATTAAAATAATGATATAACTAATTATTGTAAAAACGTTATTATTGTTATTATTGTTATTACTATTATTATTGTAGTTGATATTAGTATAGTTGTAAAAATATATATTATAACTGCAATAATTGCAATAATAATGATAATAATTGCAATAATGATTATAATAATTGCAATAATGATGATAATGATGATAATAATGATAATGATGATGATAACGACAATAATGATGATAATCATGATAATAAAGATGATAATAACAGGAATTGTGTCCATATATAATAAAAAGGTAAAGGGAAAAAATCCGATAAGTCGAAAAAGCGGGAAAATCTAGCGAAATATAGCCTTTTGAGAGTATACTCCAAAATGACGTTTTTTCCATTTATTTGATGACTTTGGCAATTATTAGGGTAATAATAATAATAACTACCAGAAATGTATGAATCATGACAATAATGATGAGAATAAAGACAATTTGAATAACATTTGATTATTATTAATATTATTACTATTATCATTATTATTGTCATTATTATTATTATTATTATTATTATTATTATTATTATTATTATCATTACTATTACTTTAATTATTAGTATTATTGCCAAAAAATATATTATAACTGTAATAATGATAATAATAATAATAATAAGTATAATTATAATAATAATAATCGTTATAATATTGTTATTAATATTATTATTGTTATTATTATCATTATTATTATTTTTACTGGTAGTGTAATTGTAAAAATGATTATTATAACAGTAATAATTACAGTAATAACAATATTAATTAAAATAATGATATAAATAATTATAAAAAAGCGTTGTTGATGTTATCATTATTATTATTACTATTATTATTGTATTTGATATTAGTATAGTTG
>NW_023657383.1:15891-30891 GCF_015228065.2 Penaeus monodon | reverse complement strand
ATATATATATATTATATAGTATATATAGTATATATTATATACATTTATATACATATGTATATATACATATATTATATATATAATTATATATATATATATATATATATATATATATATATATATGCATATAATGTGTATATATATATCTATATCTATATCTATATATATATATATTATAAATATATAAAAATAATTTTTATAAATAATAAAAAATAATTTTTAATAAATTATATATAGGTTTTATATTTATTTTTAATATATATTATTTTTAATATCTAAACATATATATATATATTATATATATATATATATTAAAATAAAGATATAAAAAAAAATTAAAAAAAAATAGAAATTTAATATATTATATTTTATATATATATATATAATTTAAATAATATATATAATATAATTATTAAAATATAATACAAATATAAACACATAAAAATATATTTAAATATTATATATATTATATATTCTAATATATATATTTTAAATTTTTAATTATATATATATATATAATATAATATTTTTTATATTATTAAAATATATATTAAAAATTAATATATTATTTATATATATATATATATATAAAATATAATTTATATATAATTATATATTTTATATATTAATATATATATTTTGTTGTGTGTGTGTGGTGTGGGGTTTTTTTGTGTGGGGGGTTGTGTGTGTGTGTGTGTGGGGTTTTTGTGTGTGTGTGTTTGTGTGTTGATGTGTGTGTTGTTAAATGTGTTTTGGTGTGACTGTGTGGTTTTTAACACACATATGTCAAAAAAATCGGTAAATCTACCCAAAACGCCTTTTTGAGGGGATATCGAAATGAGTTTTCTCCATTCTTTGATATTTTGGGAATTATTAGGGAATATGATAAAAATTACCAGAATTTTTAAAAATACAATAATTGATTTAAAAAGGGAAATAAAGAGAATTTTGGGAAAAAAAAAAATTTATTTAAATTTTCTTTTTTTTAATTTTTTTATATTTTTATTATTATTATTATTTTTTATTATTATTATTTACTTTTTTATATTATTTATTATGATTATTATTATTTTATTATTATTATTATTATTACTCTATTTTTTGTATTATGCCAAAAAATAATTATAACTGTAATGATAAAAATAATAATAACAATAAATATAAAAATAATAATAGTAATGATCTAGTATTGTTTTAATTTTATTATTCTTATTAATATTATTATTATTATTTATACTGTTAGTAAAATTATTAAAATAATTATTATAACAGTAATAATTATAGTAATAACGATATTAATTAAAATAATTATATAAATAATTATTATAAAAACGTTATTATTGTTGTTATTATTGTTATTACTATTATTATTGAAATTTACTAATATTATAGTTGTAAAAATACATATTATAACTCCCAATAATGCAATAATAATGATAAAAATTGCAATAATGATAAATAAAAATTGCAATAAAAATTTATAATGAGGATGGTAATGATGATTATGATGATAATGATGATGATAACGATAATAATTATGATAATCATGATAAAAATTATGATAATAACAGGAATTGTGTCCATATATAATAAAAAAGGTTAAGAAAAAAAAATCCCAAAACTGGAAAAGGCGGCAAAATCTAGCAAAATACAGCTTTTTGAGAGTATACTCCAAAATGACGGTTTTTCTATTCATTTAATGATTTTGGCAATTATTAGGATAATAATGAAAATAATTACCAGATCATATTAATCATGACAATAATGATGATAGAAGTGAGAGTAAAGAGAATTTAGATAACATTTGATGATTTTTAATATTATTACTATTATATTATTATTATTATTATTATTATTATTATTATTATTATTATTATTATTATTATTATTATTATTATTGTTATTATCATTGTTATTATTATTATTATTACTATTATTATTATTATTAGTGTTATTGTATTTTTAATTATTATGTTATTGCCAAAAGATATATTATAACTGTAATAACAACAATAATAATAATAATAAGTTAAATAATAATAATAATAATCGTTATAATATTGTCATTAATATTATTATTGCTATTATTATCATTGTCATTATTTTTACTGGTAGTATAATTATAAAAATAATTGTTATAACAGTAATGATTACAGTAATAACGATATTAATTAAAATAATGATAAAAAAATCTATTACAAAAATGTTATTACTTTCATTATTATTGTTACTACTATTGTTATTGTAGTTATTAGTATAGTTTTAAAAATATATATAACTGCAACAATTGGAATAATAATGATAACAATTGCAATAATGACGATAATAATTGCAATAATGCTGATAATGATGATGGTAATGATGATAATGCTGATAATGATGATGATAACGATAATAATGATGATAATCATGATAATAATGATGATAATTGCAGTAATTGTGTCCATATATAATAGAAAGGTAAAAGAAATAAAATCCCAAAAGTCGAAAAGGCCTCTAAATCTAGCGAAATACAGCCTTTTTAAAGTATACTCTAAAATGACGTTTTTTTTTTTTTTTTTATTCATTTGATGATATTGGCAAATATTAGGGTAATAATGATGATAATTACTAGAATTCTAATAATCATGACAATAAGGATGATAAAAGTGAGAATAAAGATATTTTGGATAACATTTGCTGATTATTAATATTATTATTATTATTATTATTATTATTATTATTATTATTATTATTATTACTTTAATTATTAGTATTATTGCCAAAAATATATTATAACTATTATTATTATTATTGTTATTTTTATTATTATTATTATTATTATTATTATTATTATTATTATTATTATTATTATTATCGTCATCTTCATCATTATTAGAATTATCATCATCATTACCATCATCATTATCATCATTATTGCAATTATTATCATCATTACTGCAATTATTATCAATATTATTGCAATTATTGCAGTTATAATAATCATTTTTACAATTACACTACCAGTAAAAATAATAATAATGATAATAATAACAATAATAATATTAATAACAATATTATAACGATTATTATTATTATAATTATACTTATTATTATTATTATTATCATTATTACAGTTTTTAATATATTTTTGGGCAATAATACTAAAAATTTTAAAGTAATAGAAATGATAATAATAATAATAATAAAATAACAATAATAATAGTAATAATGACAATAATAATGATAATAGTAATAATTTTAATAATAATCAAATGTTATTCAAATTGTCTTTATTCTCATCATTATTGTCATGATTCATACATTTCTGGTAGTTATTATTATTATTACCCTAATAATTGCCAAAGTCATCAAATAAATGGAAAAAACGTCATTTTGGAGTATACTCTCAAAAGGCTATATTTCGCTAGATTTTCCCGCTTTTTCGACTTATCGGATTTTTTCCCTTTACCTTTTTATTATATATGGACACAATTCCTGTTATTATCATCTTTATTATCATGATTATCATCATTATTGTCGTTATCATCATCATATCATTATTATCACATTATCATCATTATTGCAATTATTATAATCATTATTGCAATTATTATCATTATTATTGCAATTATTGCAGTTATAATATATATTTTTACAACTATACTAATATCAACTACAATAATAATAGTAATAACAATAATAACAATAATAACGTTTTTACAATAATTAGTTATATCATTATTTTAATTAATGTCGTTATTACTGTAATTACTACCGTTATAATAATTGTTTTTACAATTATACAACTAGTAAAAATAATAATAATTATAATAATAACAATAATAATATTAATAACAATATTATAACGGTTATTCTTATTCTTATTCTTATTCTTATTATTCTTCTTCTTATTATTATTATTATAATTATTATTATTATTACAGTTATGGTATATATTTTGGCAATAATACTAATAATTAAAGTAATAATGATAATAACAATAATAATAATAATAATAATAGTAATAATAATAGAAATAATTTAAAAAGATAAAAAATAAGGGTAATAGTAATAATATAAAAATCATCAATTATCCAAATTCTCTTTATTCTCACTTTTATCACCATTATTGTTATGATTAATAGAATTCTGGTAATTATTATCATTCTAACCCTAATAATTGTCAAAATCATCAAATGAATGGGAAAAAAACATCATTTTGGAGTCTATTCTCAAAAGGCTATATTTCGCTAGATTTTGCTGCTTTTTTGACTTTTGGGATTTTTTTTTATTATGTATGGACACAATTCCTGTTATTATCATCATTATTATCATGATTATCATCATTATTAGCGTTATCATCATCATTATCATCATTATCATCATTATTATCATCATTATCATCATTACTGCAATTATTATCATCATTACTTTAATTATTATCATCATTATTGCAATTATTATCATTATTATTGCAATTATTGCTGTTATAATATATACTATACTAATAACAACTACAATAATAATAGTAATAACAATAATAATAGGAAGAATAACGTTTTTATAATAATTATTTTTACAATTATTTTGCTAGTAAAACTAATAATAATAATAATAATAACAATAATAATATTAATAACAATATTATAACGATTATTTTTATTATTATTATACTTATTATTATTATTATTGTTATTACTACAGTTATAATATATTTTTTGGCCATATACTAATAATTAAAGTAATAATAATAATAATAATAATAATAATAATAATAATAATAATAATAATGATAATAATAATAATAATAATGATAATAATAATAATAATGATAAGAGTAATAATATTTATAATCATCAAATGTTATGTAAATTCTCTTTATTCTCACTTTTATCATCATAATTGTCATGATTAATAGAATTCTGGTAATTATTATCATTATTACCCTAATAATTGCTAAAATCTTCAAATGAATGGAAAAAACGTCATTTTGGAGTATACTCTGAAAAGGCTATATTTCGCTAGATTCTGCTGCTTTTTCGACTTTTGGGATTTTTTTTTCTTTTGCCTTTTTATTATATATGCATACAATTCCTGTTATTATCATCATTATTATTATGATTATCATCATTATTATCGTTATCATCATCATAATTATCATTATCATCATTACCATCATCATTATCATTATTATTGTAATTATTATCATTATTATTGGAATTATTGCAGTTATAATATATATTTTTTACAACTATACTAATAACAACTACCATAGTAATAATAATAACAATAATAAAAACAATAATAACGTTTTTATAATCATTATTTATATCATTATTTTAATTAATATCGTTATTACTGTAAGTATTACTGTTATAATAATTATTTTTGCAATTATACTTCCAGTAGAAATGATAATAATGATAATAATTACAATAATGATATTAATAACAATCGTTATCATCATTACCAACATCATTATCATCATTATTACAATTATTATTATTATTATTGCAATTATTGCAGTTATAATAGTTATTTTTACAATTATACTAATAACAACAACAATAATAATAGTAATAACAATAATAATAACAATAATAACGTTTTTATAATAATTATTTATATCATTCTTTTAATTAATATCGTCATTACTGTAATTATTACTGTTATAATAATTATTTTTACAATTATACTACCAGTAAAAATAATAATAATGATAACAATAAGAATAATAATATTAATAACAATATTATAAAGATTATTATTATTATTATTATTATTATTATTGTTGTTGTTATTACAGTTATAATACATTTTTTGGCAATAATACTAATACTTAAAGTAATAATAATAATAATGATAATAATAATGATAATAATAATAACAATAATAATAATAATAATAATAATAATAAAGATGAGAGTAATAATATTAATAATCATCAAATGTTATGCAAATTCTCTTTATTCTCAATTTTATCATTATTATTGTCATGATTAATAGAATTCTGGTAATTATTATCATTATTACCCTAATAATTGCCAAAATCATCAAATGAATGAAAAAAACGTCATTTTGGAGTATACTCCCAAAAGGCTATTGTTCGCTAGATTTTGCCGCTTTTTCGACTTTTGGGATTTTTTTTCCTTCTACCTTTTTATTATATATGGACACAATTTCTTTTATTATCATGATTATTATCAGGATTATCATCATTATCGTTATCATCATTATGATCATTATCATCATTGCCATCATCATTATCATCATTATTGCAATGATTATTATCATTATTGCAATAATTATCATTATTATTGCAAGTATTGCAGCTATAATATATATTTCTACAACTATATTAATATCAACTACAAAAATAATAGTAATAACAATAATAATAACAATAATAACATTTTTATAATAATTATTTATATCATTATTTTAATTAATATCGTCATTACTGTAATTATTACTGTTATGATAATTATTTTTACAATTATACTACCAGTAAAAATAATAATAATGATAATGATAACAATAATAATATTAATAACAATATTTTAACGATTATTATTATTATTATATTTATTATTATTACTATTGTTATTATTACAGTTATAACATATTTTCTGGCAATAATAGTAATAATTAAAGTAATAATAATAATAATAATAATAATAATAATAATAATAATAATAATAATAATAATAACAATAATTATTATTATTGTTATTATAATAATAATAATAATGATAATAATAATGATAATAGTAATAATCATCAAATGTTATCCAAATTCTCTTTGATCTCACTTTTATCATCATTATTGTCATGAATAATAGAATTCTTGTAATTATTATCATTATTACCCTAATATTTGCCAAAATCACCAAATGAAGGGAAAAAAACGTCATTTTGGAGTATACTCTCAAAAGGCTGTATTTCGCTATATTTAGCCGCTATTTCGACTTTTGGTATTTTTTTCTTTTACCTTTTTCATTATATATGGACACAATTACTGTTATTATCATCATTATTATCATTATTATCATTATTATCGTTATCATCATCATTATCAGCATTATCATCATTACCATCAGCATTATCATCATTATTGCAATTATTATAATTATTATTGCAATTGTTAACATTATTATTGCAATTATTGCAGTTATAATATATATTTTTACAACTTTACTAATAACAACTACAATAATAATAGTAATAGCAATGATCATAAAAATAAGAATGTTTTTATGATAATTATTTTTATCATTATTTTAATTAATATCATTATTACTGTAATTATTACTGTTATGATAATTATTTTTACAATTGTACTACCAGTAAAAATAATAATAATGATAATAATAACAATAACAATATTAATAACAATATTATAACGATTAGTATTATTATTCTTATACTGATTATTATTATTATTGTTATTATTACAGTTATAATATTTTTTTTGGCAATAATACTAATAATTAAAGTAATAATGATAATAAGAAGAATAAGAATAAGAATAAGAATAAGAATACGAATTAGAATAAGAATAAGGATAATAAGAATAATAATGATAATAATAATAATATTAATAATCATCAAATGTTATCTAAATTCTCTTTATTCTCGCTTTTATCATCATTATTGTCATGGTTAGTAGAATTCTGGTAATTATTATCATTATTACCCTAATAATTGAGAAAATCATCAAATGAATGGAAAAAACGACATTTTGGAGTTTACTCTTAAAAGGCTATATTTAGCTAGATTTTGCCGCTTCTTCGACTTTTGGGATTTTTTTTTTCTTTTACCTTTTCTATTACATATGGACACAATTCCTGTTATTATCATCCTTATTATCATGATTATCATCATTATTATCGTTATCGTCATCATTATCATCATTATCATCATTACCATCATCATTATCATCATTATTGCAATTATTATCGTCATTATTGCAATTATTATCATTATTATTGCAATTATTGCAGTTATAATATTTATTTTTACAACTATACTAATAACATCTACCATGATAATAATAATACCTATAATAGTAACAATAAAACTTTTCATAATAATTATTTATATCATTATTTTAATTAATATCGTTATTACTGTAATTATTACTGTTATAATAACATTTTTTGCAATTATACTTCCAGTAAAAATAATGATAATGATAATAATTACAATAATAATATTAATAACAATATTATAGCTATTATTATTATTATTATTATTATTATTATTATTATTATTAATATTATTGTTATTATTACAGTTATAATATATTTTTAATTCTTATAAATATTATTATTATTACCCTAATAATTGCCAAAATCAACATTGAAATCGGAAAAATAGGGTTTCGAGTATTCTCTCCAAAGGTTATATTTCGCTAGATTTTGCCGTTTTTTCGACTTTTGGGATTTTTTTTCTTTTTTTTTATTATAAATGGAGGCGATTACTATTATTATTATGATTATTATCGTCATTATCATCATTACCATCGTTATCAACATCATTATCATCATATTTATCATTATCATCAGCTTTATCATCATTATAGCAATTATTTTCATCAGTATTATCATTATCATTGCAATAATTTCAGCTAAGATATATTTTTTTTGCAATTATACTAATAATAACAACATTAATAGTAATTTCATAATCATTATATATATCATAATTTTAATTATTATCGTTATTATTCTATTTCTTATAGTTATAATAAGTATTTATGCAATTATACTAATAATAAAAGTAATAACAATGATAATAATAACAGTAATAAGAATAACAACAATATTATGAGAACTATTATTACTATCATTATCATTATTATCATCTTTTTTTTTTGTTATTGTAGTGGACTGTGGGATTATAATGAAAAAAATTAAACACAAATTTATGGATTTCTCCTTCGGCAGTCCGACCTCGTGTATAAGCCGCAGTGTCCCCTTGGAAAAACTCTACGGTACCTCACTCCAGGTTTAAGTATTGACCTGCTAACTTTCCTGCCCTTAATACAGGCTGGATGGACGGAGCTAGTTGGACACCGACTGTCGCGGAGGCGAAGACACCATCCTCTCTTGCGGAAGAAGAAGCCGACGGATGTCCCAGGAGCGGGGATATTTAGTTTACATATATATATATATATATATATATATATATATATATATATATATATATATATATATATATATATATATATATATATACATTTCTCCTGTTTTATCTTTTCGTGTTTTATGGAAGCCTATTAGCATTAATTATGAGAGCACCTCTTTATGTAGTGCCACATTCATCACCACGTGGGAGCGTGTTAAGGGCCATAGTCTTGAGGTACCCAAAACGAAAGAAACTAATTTAGTTATAGCTTTAAGTTTTCTTTTAATTAGTGTTATTAGCATTTTTTATAACTAAATTCATTTTTTAAAACAAACTTGTCTTTTAAAGGGATTTTTTTCCCACCTAATCGTTAGGGTTTGCCTGGCCAAAGAGAGAAAAAAAAAGATTTTACCACATAAAGATTCGCACCTTGTATAATTAGGCGGTTCTCGCCTTCTCGGGCAGTAGCTGTTGCAGGCTGAGGCAGGAGGCACCCTAGACTGGGCTGTCCTCTGTTTTTTGTGTCCCCCTTTTTTTTGTGTTCGGATCTAATTACGGCCCCCCTTCGAGGAAGGTATTGTGGTTTTCGAGAACTGTTTTTTTTTTTTTAGTGGCAGAGTGTTCATCTATATGAATATACACTCGGGCGAGTGGTCTTTTATTGTCGTAATGGCTTTCATTTTTTTATGGATTTTAAAGTCTTAAACAAAAGGAACTAGTTTTCAGTTCCCTTTTAGTCTCGTGATTTTAAGGGATCTGCTTTGTGTCTTAACTTTTTAAACTTGTGCCTTTTATAATAAAAATTCAGGTTCTGTGATGTTTTATTCTACTTATTCTTAAATACTGATAAGCTTTGCTGATTGGCCTGTAAAGGAAGTAAATACTGATGAGCTTTGCTGATTGGCCTGTAAGGGAAGTAAATACTGATAGCTTTGCTGATTGATAAAAAAATAATTATATCCGAAATCCTTTACACGTGGTGAAATCCCCGTGCTCGTCTCCTCGCTCAGGTTACGTCTTACCATTCTTTTCTCTCGCTGTTTCATACATTTTACACTACACACACTCCAACATTTGAACATGACCTGTCCCTCATTTCCACAACACTTGATTACACATTACAACACTTGATTACACCTCGTTACCGTACGTATTAAACGGGTGGTGGCAGTGAGCGCTACTGATGTACATATCTTCACAGCTGAGACACGAATAATGAAAATTAAATGTCAATACACTACATTATTTATACAGTTATAATACATTTTTTTGTAATAATACTAATAATAAAAGCAATAATAATAATAATAATAGTAATTATAAAAGTAATGATATTTGAGAACTATTATTATTATTATTATTATTATTATCGTTATTATTGTTATTATTTTAGTTATAATACATTTTTTTGTAATAATACTAATAATAAAAGTAATAAAATAATAATAATAATAATAATAATAATAATAGTAACAATAATAATAATAATAATAATAATAATAATAATAATAATAATACAATTTTATCAAAATTCTCATTATTATCTTTTTTATCATCATTATTGTCATGACTAATACATTTCTGATAATTATTATCATTATTACCCTAATAATTGCCAAAATCACTAATTTGGAGTATACTGTCAAAAGGCTATATTTCGCTAGATTTTGCCGCTTTTTCGACTTTTGGGATTTTTTTCCCTTTTTTATTATAAATGGACACGATTACTATTATTATCATGATTATTATCATCATTATCATCATTATTATCATTATCATTGCAATTATTGCAGCTATCATATATTTTACTGCAATCATACTAATAATAACAATAATAATTGTAATAATAATAATAACGATTTCATAATCATTATTTATATCATAATTCTAATTATCATCGTTATTATTGTAATTATTACAGTTTTAATAAGTATTTTTGTAATTATACTACTAATAAAAGTAATGATAACGACAATAATAACAATAATGATAACAATATTATGAGAACTATTATTATTATTATTATTATTATTATTATTATTATCATTATTGTTATTATTACAGTTATAATACATTTTTTGTAATAATACAAATAATAAAAGTAATAATAATAATAATAATAATAATAATAATAATAATAATAATAATAATAATAATAATAATAATAATAATAATAATAATGATAATAATAATAATAATAATAATAACAATAATAATAAATTATTAAAATTCTTATTATTCTCATTTATTATCATTATTTTCATGATTAATAGATTTCTGATAATTATTATCATTATTACCCTAATAATTGCCAAAATCATCAAAGAAATCGAAGAAAACAGGGTTTTGGAGTAAACTCTCAAAAAGCTATATTTCGCTAGATTTTACCGCTTTTTCGACTTTTGGGATTTTTTTTTCTTTTTCCTTTTTTATTATAAATGGATACGATTACTATTATTATCATGATTATTATCATCATTATCATCGTTATCGTCATCATTATCAGCATTATCAGCATTATTATCATCTTTATCATCATTATCGCAATTATTATCATCATTATTGTGATAATTATATGATTAGGTACATATATACTGCCTTTTGTGTGATATGTTACACCATGTGAAATATAGAAGATTATGTTTAGTTTATATGTGTAGCATATCGCCTATGTAAAAGAGTGAGATTCTCTGTACAATTTGTAGAATACAACATTTTATTTTGTCTCTGAAGTCACACGTCTGGCAGTAGCACTCTCGGGCACAAGCTGAGGCGTGGGGCACATGACTATGAAGAACTCCATTTTATTCTTGTCAGAGCTGATCTCCAATGAACCTGCTTTAGTTTTAATTGGTGTATTCTTCTCCCTCAAGCATCGTAGAGAAATACCAAACAACATATATACGAACACGACACAGTGAGTATACAAACAGACACCGACTCTCGGGGAGGCAAAGACACCATCCTCTCTTGCGGAAGAAGAGGCCGACGGATATCCCAGGAGCGGGGATTTTTTGTTTACATATATTTTTTTTATCCTGTTTTACCTTTTCGTGTTTTATGGAAGCCTATTAGTATTAGCCTATGAGAGCACCTCTCTATGTAATGCCACATTCATCACCACGTGGGTTCGTGTTAAGGACCATAGGCTTGAGGAACCCAGAAGAAAGAAACTAATTTAGTTATAGCTTTAAGTTTTCTTTTAATTAGTGTTTTATTTTTTTAAACTTGGTTAATTTTTATAGCTAAATTCATTTTTTGAAACAAGATTGTCTTTTAAGGGATATTTTCCCACTTAATCGTTAGGGTTTGCCTGGCCAAGGAGAAAAAATAAGATTTTACCACATGAAGAATCGCACCTTTCTACCTGTATATATATATATATATATATATATATATATATATATATATATATATACATATATATATATATATATGTATATATATATATATATATATAATATATATATATATATATATACAATATATATATATATACTATATATATATAATATATATATATATATATATATATATATATATATATATATATATATATATATATATATATATATATATATATATATATATATATATATATATATATATATATATATATATATATATATATATATATACAAAGAGAGCGATAAAGAAGAGAGAGAGAGAGAAGGAAAGGAGAGAGAGGAAAGTGGAGAGAAGAGAAAGAGAGAGAGACTGAGGAGTGAATAGCGACACGGAAAAATGAAAAATCTAAAGGGTAGGAGAGAAATAGAAGGAAAAAGAGAGACAGTTGGGGGGAGCGAGGGAGTACCGGTGTACAGAGGTCTTTCGCGAGCACGTATGGGTCAACGGTGCATGACCGGCGGGGGCACAGCAGCCTGGAGATCAGCCGTCTCCTCCAAGAGCTCGTCTCTCTGCGGGCGAAAATGCCTGCGAAGGAGGACAAAAGGTTAGGTTGAATTAGGTATAGTTACGCTAGGTTCAATTAGGTTAGGTTAAATCTCGTTAAATCAGATTCATTTAGTTAAGGTTAGGTTCAGTTAAGTTCGGTTAGATTTGATTAGATTATGTTATGTCCAGTTAGGTTGGGTTTGGTTTTGTGAGGTTAGGTATGGGTAGGTTTGATTAGCTGATGTATGTTGACGTTAGTTCAGGTTCAGTTAGGCTATGTTAGCTAGGTTTGGTTAGAGTAGGTTTATTTAGGTAAGGTAAGGTTAGGTTTGGCTTAGGTAAGTTAGTTTGCTTTGGGTAAGTGGTTTCATTAGTTTAGATTAGGGTCAATTTACGTTATATTATCTTGTGTTATATTAAGTTATGTTAATTAATATTAGGTTTATTTAGGTTATGTTGAATATGATTAGGTTTAGTTAGGTTAGGTTAAATAATGATGGATTACATTTACTTACGTTAAATAATGTAACTTAACCAATCCTAACTTACCCTACCCTACCCTAACCTTAATAAACCAGACCTAACCTACTTAACTGAACCTGAACTAACCTAAACAAACATAAGGTAAACTAGCTTAACGAAACCTAGCTAAAGCTAACATGTAATCTAATCTAACTAAATCTAACCCTAGCTAGCTAAACGTGAGCTAACCTAACTTAACCTAATCTAATCTTAAAATGTAACCTAACCTAACCATAACTAATCTAACCAACTCTAACTGAACCTAATTTAACCAACCAAACCTTACGAAAACTAACTAAACCCAACCTACCTTAATCTAACCTAACCTAAACTAAACCTAACTAAACCCAATCTAACCCAACCTAAAACATAACTTAACCTAAACAAATCTAACTTAACCTAAATTAACTAAAGTTAACCTCACCTAACCTAACCTATTTAAGCTATATAACTAAGCCTAACCCGACGAACCTAAAGTTATCTAACCTGACTTTGCCTAACTAAACTAAGCTCACCAAACCGAACTAAACCTAACCTAAACTAGCCTAAATCTAGTCTAAACTAACTGAACTAAAAGTAAACTATTCTAACGTAGCAAACACTCTATCCTAACCTAACCTGACTAAACCAAATCGAATTTAACTTAAGCTAATCTAACGAAACTAAAGCTAACCTATCTTAACTTAAACTAACTTAACGCAACCAAATCTTACTAAACCCTAGTAAAACTAAACGTAATCTAATCCATAC
Organism: Penaeus monodon; assembly: GCF_015228065.2. Lineage (NCBI taxonomy): Eukaryota > Metazoa > Arthropoda > Malacostraca > Decapoda > Penaeidae > Penaeus > Penaeus monodon. Next base: position 16,614 of record NW_023657383.1, on the reverse strand, counting down.
TAACTTTATGAGATTAATCTAACCTAACCTAACGAAACCTAATCTAACATAACACAGCATAACGTAACTAAACCTTTTCTGACCTAATTGAACCGAATCTAAATTAACTAACGGAACCTCATCCAACGAAACCTAACTTAACTATACCTAAACTAAAATAATATAACAGAACATAACATAAATACATCTAACCTATTAAAACCTAATCTAACATAACATAACAGGACAAAATAACCAAACCTATTCTAATCTAATACAACCGAAGATAACTAAACCTAACCTAACCTAACCAATTCTAACCTAACTAAACTTAATATAACTTAACTAACCTAACGTATCCTAACCCAACTAAACCTATGCTAACATAAAATAACATAATCTATCCCAACTAAACATCATCAAACCTAACCCAAACCAACCTACTCAACTTAAATGAAACTAACCTAACCTAACCTAACTAAACCTAGCGAAACCTAACCTAACCAAATTTAACCTATTCAAACCTATCTAAACGTAACAAAACAAAACAAAACCTAACGTAACTTATCCTAACCAAGATACATAGGCATGTACATACACAGATAGATAAATGGGCAGGTAGGAAGGCTGACTAGCAAAAGAGATGGGTAGGTAGATAAATAGACAGATACGTAGGTAGGTAAGTAGGTAGGTAGGTAGAGAACTAGATAGGTAGATACGTAGGTAAGTAGATATAAGTGTAGG
>NW_023657383.1:0-2500 GCF_015228065.2 Penaeus monodon | reverse complement strand
CTTTTCCAGGGCGAAAACCTGCTTGTTCGTCTGCAATTTCCTCTCTTAACTTCAGCTTCATTCTTTCAGCAATAATTTTCAACATTTTGCTGCTGTGACTTATTAATGCAATTGTCCTATTATTGTTGCATTGAAGTGCGTCACCTTTTTTAGGTATGGGAGTAAAGACTGATTTTACCCAGTCTTCTGGCCATTTCTTTCATTCCATATTTTTGTACAGAGTTTGTAGAAGAAGTATTCAATACTTTCGCCAGCATTCTTAACTAGTTCTGCTGTTATTTCATCTATTCCGGGGCTCTTGTTATTCTTTACTTCTTTTATGGCTTTTATAACTTCGTCTAGCAGTGGCGGTGGTTCATCTCCGTTGTCATCGAGTCTAATTAATGTTGTTGTTAGATCTTTATTCTTTTTGTATAGGTTGGAACAATATTGATTCCATCTATCTTTGACTTATTTTCCATCACTTAAAACAAGTCCATCTTCAGTTTTGATAGTGTCCATTGTAGGTTTAAATTTTCGTGTGATGTTTCGTACTCCTTGGTAGAGTTCTTTAGTTGTCTTATTGAATATATATACATATATATATATATATATATATATATATATATATATATATATATATATATATATATACACACACACACACACACACACACACACACACACACCACACACACACACATATATAATATATAATATATATATATATTATATTATATATATATATATATATATATATATATATATAATATAATTATATATATATGTATGTATTATATATATATATATATATGTAAATGTAAAAAAAAAAAAATATATATAAATATATAATATATGCATATATATAGTTATAGATATATATATATATATATTATATAATATCATATATATTATATATATATATATATATATTATACTATTTATTGTGCATATATATATATATATATCTATATATATATATATATTATATATATATATATATATATGTGTAATTATGTAAATCAGCGCGCGTGCTCACATACGCGCGCGGGCGATGCGTTTGTGCCTGGCTGCACCCAGGCACTCGCAAGCGGCGATTAGTGTGTGCACTTGCACTGATTTACATAATTTTTAGGTAAATCGAACCTAGATACGATGAAGTTCCTTGGGCAAGAACTTCACCTCGATTGCCTATTTAGCCACTGGGTGAATAGGACAGCCCAAGTCAGTGCTGGTCCCAAGCCCGGATAAATAGAGAGAATGATTACCTAAAAAGGTAACACCGGCACTCTCCGTGGAAAGGAACTGGGGACCCTACCACGTACTCACTCCAGGAGCATCACAACATGAAAACTACAATAAGTATCATGCTGTGATCACGGCGGCTCAGACATGAACCTACCGTAGAAAAAAAAAAAAAAAAAAAAAAAAAATATATATATATATATATATATGCATATATATATTTATTTATTTATTTATATATACATATATATAGGCAAACATAAATATATATATATATATATATATATGTATATATATATATATACATAAATAAATATATAATTATATATATATATCATATATATATGCATATATATAAATATATATATATATATATATATATATATATATATACATATATGTTATATATATATTGTTTATTATATACATATATTCATATATATATATATAATATATATATTATATATATATATATTGTTTATTTATATATATATATATATATATATTCATATATATATATATACATATATATATATATGGATATATATATGCATAGATTGATATATATATATATATATATATACATATATATATATATATATATATATATATATATATATATATATATATTATATATATATATACACATATATATGCAAGTAGAACAACGAAGGGAAGTACAAGAAAACACACGAATATGCCGAAGGCCTTTTCGCATTTACTGCTTCATCAGGGCATATAAGACTAGTGCTACATAGAGGTATATATACATGTAGTAGGCGGTCAGGTCACGTCGGTAATCAGGTGTGCGACGACCTTGGCTAGTTCGTGGCTCCCTGTTGCAGTGTTGAAGTCGTTCGTTGTGAGTATGAACGCCGCTTCTACCGTCTTCCTTTGTCGTGGGGGCAGACCTTGTTTAATAATGGAGGCCTGGGAAAACTTGTGGAGATGGCCGTCGGAGTCGACGTGAACAACAAAAGCGCTCCTCTTGTCGTGTCGGAGGAGGGCGCTGCGGTGCTGGTCGATACGTTGTTCATGGAGGCCACGTCCTGTCTCACCTATGTATACCTTATCGCAGCCACCACAAGGTATGCTATACACCTGGCTACGAGGTCTGTTGTGGTCTGATCTCTTTTCCCTGACGATGTCTCCGATCTTATATATATATATATATATATATATATATATATATATATATATAGTAAAATATATATATTATATATATAAGTGATATACACATCTCCCCCTCTCTCTTTTCTCTCTTTCTCTCCCCCTC
>NW_023657382.1:22500-28081 GCF_015228065.2 Penaeus monodon | reverse complement strand
TGAAGACTGAGCTATCTGTGTTGTTGTCTTGAGGCCGGGATCGAGTTTCGGGCAGGTCATGGCCAATGACAACACCCCGGCATAGGACCTGTTAACTGCACAATCGGGAAAACCGCCAACTCAGGCTATACATGCACCTCGTTCCCCATGGATTACCCTGCTCATCGGGTTGGCTTTCCCGAGAAACCCTGGGTGAAGGAGGCTGTAGAACGATCTAAGAAATCGTGGCTTGGGCAGATCGATCAGACCTGTCGTTAGGATGGCAGCTCGCCATGAGCAAACACTCGCGGTTGGAAAACGAAGGTGGATGCGGCTGTGCACCCATCGGGGTCAGCCCATTAATTGATTTATATATACATACGAGGATATATATAATATATATATATATATATATATATTTTATATATTTATATTATATATGTGTGTGTGTATGTTTATGTGTGTGTGTGTGTGGTTTGTGCGTGTGGTGTGTGGTGTGGGGTGTGTGTGTGTGTGTGTGTGTGTGTGTGTGTGTGTGTGTGGTGTGCGTGCGTGCGGTGTTTTTGGTGTATTTATGTGTATATATATTATATACATATATACATATAATATATTATATATATATATGTGTGTGTGTGTGTGTTTTGGGGTGTGTGGTGTGGTTGTGTGTGTGTGTTTGGTGTGTGTGTGTGTGTGTAGCTTATGTGTGTGTGTGTGTGTGGGGTGTGTGTGTGTGTGTTTTGGGGTTGTGGGTGTGTGTGTGTGTGTGTGGTGGTGTGTGTGTGGTGTGTGTGTTTTGTGTGTGTGTGTGTGTGTATTTATATGGATATATATGTTTATATAATACATATATATATATATATATATATACTATATATATATATTTTTTTTTTTTTTTTTTTTTTTTTTTTTTTTTTATTTTTTTACGGTAGGTTCATTTTTGAGCCGCCGTGGTCACAGCATGATATTTAAATTTGGTAGTTTTCATGTTGTGATGCTCTTGGAGTGAGTACGTGGTAGGGTCCCCAGTTCCTTTCCACGGAGAGTGCCGGTGTTACCTTTTAGGTAATCATTCTCTATATATTATCCGGGCTTGGGACCAGCACTGACACACACACACACACGCACACACACGCACGCACACACATGCACACACACACACACACACACATACACATACAGACACACGCACACACATACAGACACACACACACACACACACACACACACACACACACACCCCACATGCACACGCACGCACACACACATACACACACACACACACACACACTCATAACAGACACGCACACAAAAAAACACACACACACACACACACACAACATTTTGTATATATGTATAAAATTATTATTTATATACAAAACATAATAGTATTATTATAATATATAATAAATATATAAACTATACATATATACATATATATAATAAATTAAAATTTTATTATATATTATTAAAATATATATATTTTATAAAAATATATATACAAATTTTACACTTTTGCAAACATCAGACATTAATAATATATGCACACCAACACACACATATAAAAATATGTATGATGTAACAAGTATAAATAAAAATTAAACAAAAAAACACACACACGCACAAAACACACACACATCACACCCCACACACACACCAAAAACCACAACACACACACACACACACACACACACACACACATAATATAATTTATTTAAATATAAGATATTTTATATATATATAAAATAAAATTTCAGCACACACACACACACACACACACCACACACACACACACACACACACACACCACAACAAACCACCAACACACTCCACACAATAACACACACAACACACCACAAACAATATATATAAATATATATATATATATATATAATATATATATAAAATATATTATTATATATATATAAATATTAATTATATATAATTATATATAATATTATATATATATAAAATTATATATTATATATATAATATTCCATTTCTTTTGAAGTGAGAAAAAATGGAATTTTTTAAACCTCCCAAGTATTTTTGCACAACCCCTACAGAGAGTAAAAAAAAATCATGGGAGCCCTAAACCCCAAAGTAGGAAAAAATAATCAAAAAAATGACACCTGTGGAAAATTCGGCCTGGAATATAAATGAAAGAGGTAAAGATTTTTTTAAATTTCTGTAGTAAAAATTAATTGTTATAGCCAATACTTTGTTCCAACAACCCAAGCCTTGACACGGGGTTTTCCCCAGAAAAAAAGAACACGAAACCAAAATTGCTCATTGTGCTAAACCCAAAAAAAGGGAAAATTTGCAAAAAAAAATTCGAAAACAAGCCCCGGGGCCCGCTGCAACAGGACCACCAACTACAACTAGACTTTAAAATAAAAAAAAAGAGGGAGGCCCAACACCCCCTCTAAAGCTCGACTAAAAAAAACTTTGATAACAATACGAATTGCGGCAAAAAAAATTTGAAATACTAAATAAGGAAGATGATAAAAACCCAAATGATTTGGGGAAAAAGGAAAAGAACTTTGCGAGCACGCTAAGAAACTATCGCCAAAAAGAAAAGATAAATTCCCCTGGTATCTAAAAAAAACACAAAGTGAAATGAAACAAGAAGATGCCTAAAAAAAAAAGGTATCAAATCCGTTAAAAAAAAGAATTAAAAAAAACAAAATACAAAAATTCAGATATTGCGACAGAAAAGGGAAAAAAATTTTTAAAGAACATTCCCAGAGATTGAAAATAGGAGTACGAAAACACAGAAAATTAAACCAAAGGACACTATCAAAATAAAGAGGGGACTTTTTTTATGTGATGGAAAAGAAGTCAAAGAAATGGAACCCAAATTTTTTCCAAACTTATACAAAAAAAATAAAATCTAACAAAAACTTTAAAGACCAAGCGCGAGGAGAACCACCGCCACTGGGACGAAGTTATAAAACCCCAAAAAAGAAGAAGAATAACAAGAGCCCGGAATAGAGAAATAACAGCAGAACAAATTAAGAATGCTGGGAAATTTTTGAATACCTTCTACAAATCTGTACAAAAAAAATGGAATGAAAGAAAAGGGCCCAGAAGAGGGGGTAAAATCGTTTTTTCCCCCCATCCCAAAAAAAGGGACGCCCCAAAAAACAATAAAGGACAATTCCCTTTAATAAGTCCAGCCCCAAAAAATTTTTGTTGAAAATTTTGCGAAAAATGAATTTTAAGTTAAGAGAGGAAATTGCAGACGAACAAGAGGTTTCGCCCTAAAAAAGGTCCCAAAAACCCAGATTCAAAAATTTAAAAATTTGACATAGAGAAAAACAGGAACTCAAAAAGCCTATCCCTGTGTTTCAGTTTATTGAAAGTTTCGATACTTTTGATCACGATATCCTTGGAAAAACATTACGATATGAAGTTTCCAAAACAATCACCCAATTTAAAAAAAACCTTGTAGACCAACAAAAGCCTGAAAAACCATTTTGGGTTAACAGAAGGGTTTCGAAGTAAACAAGGAGTCGACGGGTTGCATTCGTCTCCGCCCCCTTTTTAAATATATATTCTGAAACAAAATTTGAGAGGTGTCTAGAGAATTTTTTAAGGAAATGGATTTGGAGGATACAAAATATCAAATCGAGGTAGCCGAATAATTTTGATTGCCAGCATATCACGAAAATACAACAACTACTGATAAAGTTTGAGAAGCAAGGAAAAGGCTGGGTATTTTAATGCCAAGAAAACTAAGATCAGAAAATTCAAAGTAACCGGCAATGAACAAAGATGAACATGTTACAATCAATGGAAGATTGTGGAAAATGTGAAAGAGTTTACTTTTCTTGGAGCGTTTAACTAAACTATGAGATTTCCCCGGGGATAAAAAAAGAATTACCATTTCCAAAAAAACCACAGTTGCTCTCAAAACAAACGGGAAAGGGCCGAAGCATTACCTTTCGGACAAAGCTGAGGTTTTTTGAATCATTAGTTTTTCCAATTGCATCAAAGGTTTTAGGTTGGGGGAAGTAGATAGACAAGAAAAAGACAATAGTTTGAAATGTGGGGTTAAGACGAGTAGGTATAGCTGGGGCAGAGAAGAAGACGAATGATGAAAATGCTGAGAAAAAAAAAATTTAAGACCGACTTTGGAAACTTGAACAAGGGAAATTTAAAAATTTATGGCATTAAGAGAAGTAAAAGTATTGAGAAAACTTGCTGACGGGGGTGGTGATAGGAAACAGAGGAAGAGGCAAAAAAAAGAAGATGAGCGACAATATCAAAAATATTTTCGGGGTGCGATGGATAAGTGGGAAAAAAAAGCGTAAGATCGAGTTTTTGTGGCGAAGGTGGGGGGGTCCCCCGGCGCCCCGCAGAGCTACCGTTATTGATTTATTGATATGGGGCCCCGGTGGCCGAATGGTTGAGGCGGACTCCAGATGCACGCGGCAATCTGAGTTTGGGGTTGAGTCACCGGCCCGGGGCGTTTTTTTCCCTTGGGGGAAAGGAACTTCACCTCGATTTCCCACCGCCAGGGTGGCCAAGCCAGCCAAGTCAGTGCGGTAAATAGAGTGGTCCGATAAAAAAACCCCGGGCGGAAGGCAATGGCAAACCCCCCCTCTAAATGCTAAGAAAAAAAAACATGGAAAGCCCTGATCGTCAAAGGGCCCCGGGGGAATGGTTAGGCGCGGACTCAAACTGCACGACGGCTAAAAATGAATTCGAGGGCAATCACCCACCCCCCGTTGTTCCCCCGGGCAAAGAACTTTACCTTGATTTCCACCCCGCCATGGGTGGCCAAAAGCCAGCCAAGTCAAGGCTGGTCCCAAGCCGGATAAAAGAGAGGAAGATTACCTAAATAGGTACCACGGGGGACTCTCCGTGGAAGGGGAAATGGGGGCCCCTACCCCGTACTCACCCAAGAGCATCACAAACAGAAAAAAATACAAATTGAGCTCATGCTGGACCACGGGGTCAGAAGAACCTACCCTTAAAAGAAAAAGATATTATATAACGATAATAGCTAGGATCAAAAAAAAAATTTTCATAAAGTATAAATTTTAGAAAAAAAAACTGAAAAATTTACGAACTTTAAAAATATTAGTTGATAGTAATTTTAAGCCAAGAAGTCTTTCAGTACTTGTAAATTTTTCCGCTGCCCCTAGACATCTTAAATTACTTTGAATTACTTTAACCTACATTAACAAACGGATTGTACAATATAATATATTATAATAATAAAATATATATATATATTAAAAAAACTTTTAATATACAAACAATATTAATAATTAATATATAATTATATATATTATATATTAAAATATAATAATATATATAAATACCACAACCCCCAAAACCCCAAAACACACACACATTTGATAATCAGAGCTCTTAAATTTAAGGGGGCAAAAGTTATATGAGGTTTTTTTTATGTTTGGTTTTTCTAAAACAATGTAGCAATCTAAAGTTATCCCCTACAGCAACAATATTTCCCTTATTTAGAATTTTTGGAAATAAAAAAAGTTATTTTATTTTAAAGAAATGAAGGAGAACGAAAAATGAATATCTCGAGGGCAAACAATATGACAAATCAGGTGATGACGATGACGAC
>NW_023657382.1:12500-17500 GCF_015228065.2 Penaeus monodon | reverse complement strand
CACAACCCCGCCAACACACAACCACACACACACCACAACACACACACACCACATACACACACACGACACAGACACACGCCCACACCCCACACACATAACACACCTACACACTACACACGCACACAACAACACACACACACATATATGTGTATATTATAATATATAAAAAAAATATATTAAAATATTAATAATTTTTATATATTTTATTATATATATGCACCACACAACCCCCACACACACACCCACAAAACACACACCACACACACACACACACAAAACACACACACACGTACAACAAAACACACACAAAACACACACAAACACACACCCACAAAACACACCACCACCTTATTTTTAAAATTTTATATAAAATTTTATATATATTAAAATATAAAGAATATATATACCCAAAATTTATATATAAATATAATATATAATTTTATAATTATATATATATATTATGGTGTGTGTGTGGTTTTGGTGTGTTGTGTGTGTTGGGTGTGTGTGGGTGTGGGTGTGTGTGATTAAACACGTGTATAATATAATTATATATATATAAATTTTATATAATATAAAATATATATATATATTGTAGTATTATATATATATTATATAAAAATTATAATTTTTAATATATATACACACACACACAGAAAACCAAACACACACAACACACACCCCACCCCCAACACAACACACACCAACACCCCACAATACACACCACACATGCACCAAACCACGAACACACACGCACACCACAACTACACCCACCACCACACACACACCAACACACACACACACACACACACACACACACACACCATATATATAATATATATAATATAATAATATATATATATAATTTTTTACATATATTATATATGTATAATATCAATATACTATACAAATTCCGTGGGTGTTTATGTGTTTACGAGTCCTGTTTACCTTAATGTATGACACCGGCGGCAGCGCCTTCGGGAAATTTGGGCGGCTGCGTGGAGAGGGAGGAGCGACGTGACCCCCAGCGTGACCCGCCCCGGCCCCGCCTCCGGCCGGATCCAAAAGTGATCGGGGACATGATGCGATGAGGCAGGTCGGGACGTACGTTGGAAGAGGTAGAGCCGAGTGGGCGCGAAGGTGAACCCGATCCCCGGCAGGGGAATTTCCCCTGCCAGTGAGGAGGGAGTTGAGACCATTTTTTAACTTCCAGTCGGGGAGAGTACCTTTTAAAATAGTCTGTCAGTTTTTGAAAATATATTTTAAAATTTTGAAGACAGGGGAAAAAAACGACCCAATTGAAAGTATTATCTTTTTACTGCTGCTTTAGGCACATGTTTTTTAAACACACGGCACTGATAATTCTACATAATGCTGCTTTGATGAAATAATAAAACAAGTTGTATGGTAATAGAAGATTTAATGGACAAATTGATTATTATGTTTTTTATATGGTAATTAGAAATATAGAAAAGAATGAAATAGCAATAATGACAACAATATACTATACTACACCCCAAATAATAATAATAAAATAAAAATCTTTTAAACAGTAAAAAAAATAATGGTAAGATAATATGTAATTTTTACTTTAGGGGTGAAGTAGAGGATGGGGGGATATGGAGGACGCGGATAGGAAGGCCCAAGGGGGGGAAACTGGGGACGTAGACTTAAGTGATATTTCCTTTTTTTGGGTAGAGAGGGGGCAAAGGGAGCTGATTTTTGTGAGGTGGGAAGAGGGGGGGAGGGGGTGGAGACAGAAACTCTGGGCAATATGCGGATCTTAAAAAAAAAGAGCCAGAACAGAATACGGGGTCACTCGCAGCAACTAAAAATAAAAGGAAAGATGCCCAAAGTTGGCGTCCAGTTAGATTCCACGAAATCGTATAAAACAAGTTTAAAAAAAGATGGGATGATAATAAAAAAAAGAGATATTATATTTTATACATAATACAAATATTAAAAATATATAATATAAAATTTTTTTTTAAAATAATTGTTTTTTGTATTTGTAGATGAGTATGTAAAACACACCACGACACACACACCCCACACACACACACACACAACACACACACACACACACACACACACACACACAAATATAATGTGCCCGGGCCCCGAACCCGGGAAAAGAGATGGGATCGATAAAAAACCGGGGGGAAGGAACGCAAAACCACCGCTCAAATTTCCAAGAAATCATGGAAAATCCATGATCGCCCAAAGTCCTTGTGGGGCAGGGGATTTAAAAAAAAAAAATATTATAATATCATAAATCTCACAATAACGTAGCTCAGTTTGAGAGCCGTGGGCCTCTCCACCTCCTTCGCCCTCAATCGATTTGCGCTTTTCTTTCTACTTGACCCGACAGCCGCAAACATCTTTTATGTGCGCCCCCCGTCTTTTCTTTGGTTGCCTCTTCCTCTTTTTTCCTATCACCATCCCCGCAGCAAGTCTTTCTCAATGCTTTTGTTCTCATCACATGACCCAAAAATTAGTTCCTTTTGTTCAAGAGTCCAACAGCCCGGGCTTTTCAATTTATTCTTTTAGCACTTTTTATTTTTTTTCTTCTTGTCCCTTAATACGAGTATTGTCTGAACACCCCATTTCAAAATATTTACCTTTTTGTTTTTCTTCAGCACCCAACACTCGCACACATGAACAATTGGAAAACTAAGAGTTAATAACCTCATTTTTGGGAATTTTTTTTCCCAGTGAAACATTAAAAGATTTTTAAAACAACTACAAGTAAGTGAATCTTTAAATTTTCTACAACCACCCATTGTGTAAAGTACATCGTTTACTGTCGGTTATTTTCGAATCTTAGATTTTCGTTTTTTTGGCATTAAAAACAAACCAGCTTTTCGTTTGCCCCTTAACTTTTTTAACAGTTGTTATATTTCAGGATATGTGGCATCGGCGTATCTTAATTTGATATTTTTTTCCCTCCAACATTACAGTTCCTTAAAAATTTCAAAAAGCCCCCTTCAAAAATTGCTCAGAATATATTAAAAAGGGCGGAGACAGAAGAACTTGTGCACTTTTGGTTGAATTAAAACCCTTTTCTTTTAAACCCTAAGTGGTTTTACAGTTTTTTGTTTTGGTATACATGGTTTTTTATTGGGATGAGTTTTTGGGAAAACCCAATCGTTCAAAATTTTTCCAGAGGATACGTGATAACAGTATCAAAAGCCTTCGAGAACGATGAAACCCCAAAGGTAAGCTTTCTGGTGTTTCGTTTTCTCTATGATTTTTTAGATCAGAATCTGGTTTTTGGTCCCTTTTCCCGGGCAAAAAACCCCCTTTTTGTCTGCAATTTTTCTTTTAACTTCAATTCATTCTTCGCAAAAATTTTTCAAAAAAAATTTTGCGTGTAAAATTATTAAGCAATGTCCTTTTATTTTTGCTTGGGGGCCCAAAACGTTTTTAGGTATGGGAGAAAAGACTGATTTCCCCAGTTTCTTGCCTTTTCTTTCTTTCCATATTTTGTACAAAGTTATAGAAGAAGATTCAACACCTTCCCCGATTCTGTTTAGTCGCTGTTATTTTTCTATTTTGCTGTCATGAGTCAATTAAGTTGTTAGATTTTATTTTTCTGAAAGGGTTTGGAACAAAATTTTTATCCACTTTGACTTTTTTTCCATCACATAAAACAAGCCCTCTTTGTTTTTATAGGTCCTTTAGTTTAAATTTCCGGTTTTGTTCGACTCCTTGGGAAAGTTTTAGTTGTCTTATTGAAGAACAGTTTTCAATTCTTGGCAATGTTTATTTAAAAATTTTTCTTTATCTCGTCGCAAAATCTTTAATTTTTGTATTTTTTTTTGTAAATTATATCTTCAACGGGTTATTAAATCCTTTGATTTTAGGATCTTTTTGTTCAATTTACTTTGTGTTCTTCAGATATCCCGGGGGAATTGTCTTTTTTTTTGGGATAGTTTTTTATGCACGTCAACGGAGTCTTTTTCCCTTTTTCCCCAATCATTTGGTGTTTTTTCATCTCACACTGAGAGTAATTTAAATTTTTTGACCTGAAACTGTAATTTTTTTCAAGAGTTTTCGTCGAGCTTTAGAGGTGGTGTTTTGGGCGCTCCCTCTTTTTGATTCTTTTTTGAAAGTCGATAGTAGTGATGGTCACTGTTTCAGGGCACCAGGTCTTTTCTTTTTTAAACAACTTTTTCCCTTTCTGGTTCAACACAATGTAGTCAATTTTGGTGCGGTTCTTTTTTTTAGGAAAACACGTGTACAAGTATTGACAGGGGTTTTCACAAACAAAAGAACACGCAACCAATGACTACTTGTGTTTGAACAGAAAGGGAAAAGTGTATAAAAAGAGAAGCCCTGGGCCGACGCAAACAGTGAAAAACTACTATCGATTTCAAATAAGAATCAAAAAGAGGAGGTCCAACACCACCTCAAAAAGCTCGATAAAAAAAACTCTGATAAAAAAATACAGAATACAGTGTCAAAAAAATTGGAATTATCAATCAGTGTGAAATGTTTAAAACCAAAATGAGTTTTGGGAAAAAGAAAAAACTCCTGTTGAGCGGCATAAGAAAACTAGCCAAAAAAAAAAGGACAAATTCCCCCTGGATATCGAAAAAACATAAGGGAAATTTGAAAAAAGGGAAGAGCCTAAAATCAAAGGTATTAAAAAACCCCAGTGAAGATATAATTACAAAAAACAAAAAACAAAAATTAAAGTTTTTGCGACGAAAAAGAAAAATTTTTAAATGAAAATTGCCGGGAAAATTGAAAACTGTTTATCAAAAGACAATAAAGATTTTACAAGGATACGAAACATTAAACGGAAATTAAACCTACAAGGAACTATCAAAAACGAAGAGGACTTTTTTTAGTGAGGAAAAGAAGTCAAAGATAGAGGGAATAAATATTTTTCCAACCTTAAGAAAGAATAAAGATTAAAAAAAATTTAATGGATCAATGACAGCAAATGTAAAATAACAGCAGAACTAATCAAGAATGCTGGCAAGGTTTTGAATACT
>NW_023657382.1:0-5000 GCF_015228065.2 Penaeus monodon | reverse complement strand
GAAAGGGGCCTGGCTTGTTGAGTTTATTGTTGAAGGTAGATGTGAGACCCCCAAGAAACCCCGGGTCCCTAAGGTTGAGGACCTGTGGTTTAAACAGTTTGCCATATCACTCCCTCTCCCCTCTGTCTGTTGAAAACGTGTCCTTTTGTGTGGTGGCTCCTTTCGAGGGGAGATGCTTACTTACGTCGTAAAATTGCCAACAGAGAAAACAGAACAGGCACCTGCATCCGCCCAAGGAGGAAAGGCAGCTGCTTGGGGACAGAGTGAAACGTACCATCCGGTCTTGCTATGTACTGTCTACAATGTGTGTGTGTGTGTGTGTGTGTGTAATATATATAAATATAGTATATATAATATATATATATATATAATATATATAATATATATATAATATATAATATAATATATATAATATATTATATAAATATATATATATATAATATATATAATATATATAATATATATAATATATATAATATATATAATATATATAATATATATATGATATATATATAATAGTATAATAATATAAATATATACTAATATATTATAATAATATAATATATAGTGTGTTATATATATATATATATATAAAGCGGAAGTTCCCTTGGTGCACTTCAGGACAGCGAATCCCGAAGAAGGAGTGCTTGGGTGGCGAGCGGCCGGAAACTGGAGCGTCGCCACAGCGCTCGATGAAGCTGGAGCGGCGACGCCCTCTCCAAGCAATGTTATGATCGCGTCCACCGGCGCTCGCCTGCGGTGGAGCGACGCCCAACGGGCGCAAGGCGCTGTGCCAGACGGAGGTGAGGTTGCCGGAGCACAACCGATTCCTTCTCTTCGGTTCATGTAATGAAAGAAATTCCAACCATGTTTCATCTACTCTTATTACCTTAGGTATTCCCTGCAACAAAATTTCTTTTTGATACAGGCGAATTGTGCAATAAAATGGTCTAGAAGATTTCCTTCGTTTTTTTTTTTCGCTTTATTTTTAGTCGTAGCAGTAACGATCTTGTATTATCATATCCCGGTTTAACGTTATCAGTTTTTCCACAATCATATCATCAGCACTGATGTTATGTAGCCATCAGGTTCACGTTCCCCTGTTTCATTTTGTTGCCCCGAAAATTTTCATTTTTCAGTTCTCCTTATTTCTTTTAAATCAAAAAATTTGTTTTTTACCATAAATATACATAATATGGAAGTATATGTTGTCTGTAAGGGTAATAAGCATTTAGATTGCACATTGTTTTTAAGAGAACCTAAAGCATAAAAAAGAACCTGCATTAAATTGCCCTTAATTTAAGAGCTCTGTTTTAAAAAAGGGGTGGTGTGTATGTGGTGGGTGTGTTTATAATATTATATTTTATATTATATATATAAATATATATATAATATATATATATTATATATGATATATGTATAGTATATAGATTTTATATATAAATTTTAAAATTAATATAATAATTTTTAAATATATTTTGAAACCCTGTTTGTAGTACGGTGGTTGATATATATAAAAAGTAAGTTTAAGAGTCTGGGGGAAGCAGCGGAAAAATTTAAAGTACTGAAAGAGTTTAATGTAGTTTTAAAAATTCTATAACTATTACTTAATTTCGTAAAGTTTGCAGTTTTTTTTTTTCTAGAATTTATACGTTTTGAAAATTGTTATTTTTAAATCACAGCTATTAGCAGTTATATATACTTCCTTTAACGGAGGTTCAGTTGAGCCGCCGTGGTCACAGCATGATGCTCAATTGTATTTTTTCATTTTTTGTGATGCTCTTGGAGTATAGGGGGCCCCCCACCCTTTTCCCGGAGAGTCCCCGGGCCCTTTTTGGAAAATCATTTCCTCATTTACCCCGGGTGGGCCCAGCACTTGCTTGGGCGGCTTTTGGCCCCCCAGTGGCTAGGTGGGAAATCAAGGTGAATTTTTTGCCAAGGGAACAACGTGGTGGTCGGGACTTGAACCCTCGAATTCTTTACCCGTCTGACAGTCTTGAGTCGACGCTCAAACCATTCGGCCCCCGGGCCCTTTTGACGATATGGGTTTCCATGATTTTTCTTAGAAATTTTTAGAGCGGGGGTTTTCCCATTGCTTCCGCCGGTGTTTTTACGAGTCACCATTCTATTCCCCGGCAGATTTGGGCTGGCTTGGCCACCCAGGGTAGGAGGCAATCGAGGTGAAGTCCTTCCCCCAAAGGGAAACAACGCCCCGGCCCGGGTGACTCAAAACCCTCGAATCAGATGCCTCGTGAAGCGGGAGTCCGACGCTTAACCATTCGGCCACGGGGCCCCCCATATATCAACAATCAAAAAACGTATGCCATGCTTGAGCAGCCGTGGACCTCTCCACCATCCTGCAAAAAACCGATCTTAGCTTTTTTTTCCATTAACCTCGACAGCCCGCAAATATTTTTGATATTGTCGTAGTCTTGTTTTTGGTTTTCCCCCTTTTCCTTTTTCCCCTACACCATCCCCTGCAGAAGTTTTTTCAATACTTTTATTCCATTCATGACCAATAAACTTTAATTTCCTCTTGTTCAAAATGCCAAAAGTCGGTCTTTCAATTTTTTTTTTCAGACCTCACATTGTCTTTTCTCTGTAGAATACGCAGTTTTTGTCGTAACACCAAATTTCAAAACTATTTTATCTTTTTCGTCATCTACTTCAACACCCAACATCAAACCATAGAGCAATTTGGGGAAAAATAAGAGTTCCAAAAATCGCTTTTTCGTAAGGTAAGTTCGGTCTTTCCCCGATGTTTTGAGAGAAGTGGCGTTTTGGCAATGGAATTTTTTTTTTATCTCCGGTGAATATATATGTATTTGTTAAAACAGCTCCAAGTAATGAACCCTTTTACATTTTCCCCCCCAAACATTCCATTGATTGAAATGTTCACATTTTCATGCGGTTATCTTGATCTTAGATCTTTGTTTTTTGGAAATTTAAAAAATAAGCCCGCCTTTTTGTTCTTTTTAATTTATCTAGTGTTTGTAGTTCAGTGATATGCGGAATCAAAAAATATTAAAACGGCGTACCCCAGTTTTATATTTTTTTACCCCAAAAAATCCACAGTTCCTTTAAAATTCTTAGAAACACTTCATAATTGTTTCAGAATTATATAAAAAGGTGCGGAGACAGAATGCAACCCTGTCGTACCCTTTTTTGACTTCGAACCCTTTGTTAACCCCTAAGTGGTTTTTACAGCTGCTTGTTGTTGGTATACAAGGCTTTATTAAGGATGAGGTTTTTGGAAATTTATATGTTTCATGATTTAGAGGATATCGTGATCAACAGTATCGAAAACTTTTTAAAATCGAAAGAAACACAGGATAGGGCTTTTTTATGTTTTGTTTTTTTTTTTGCATTTAAAAATTTGAATTGGGTTTTTGTACCCTTTTCAGGGGGAAAAACGCTTTTCGTTGCAATTTCCCCTCTTTAAACTTTAACTTCTTCTTTTAGAATAATTTTCAAAAAAATTTTTCTGCTGTGATTTTTTAAAGGGAAGTCATTATTTTGATTGGAGGGCGTCACCCTTTTTTGGTTGGGATAAAGACTGATTTTACCCAGTCTTCTGCCATTTTTTTCATTAAAATTTTTTGTTTTCAGAGTTTGTAGAAGAAGTATTCAAAACTTTGCCCGCATTTAATTAGTTTGCGTTTTTTTCTCTATTCGGGGCTTGATTTTTTACTTCTTTTTTGCTTTTATAACTTTGTCAGCGTGGCGGTGGTCATCCTCGGCATTGAGCTAATTAATTTGTTTTTAGATTTTCTTTTTGTTAAGTTGGGGAAAAATATTTATCCCTTATCTTTGACTTTTTTTCCAAAATAAAACAAGCCCTCTTCAGTTTGATAGTGTCCATGAGGTTTAAATTTTGGTGGTTTGTACTCCTAGTTTTCAATTCTTGGCAAGTTTTTTAAAATTTTTTCCCATTTGTCGCAAAATCGAATTTTTTTTTTTTTTTTGTAAAAAAATTTCTTTTCAAAATGGATTTTGTACCTTTTATTTTAGGCATTCTTTTTTCAATTTCCTTAGTGTTTTTTTAGTATCCCGGGGGAATTTATCTTTTTTTTTTGGCGATAGTTTTTTTAAACAGTGCTCAGCAAAAGTTTTTTCCTTCTTTCCCCCCAACTCATTGGGGTTTTTCATCTTCATTTATTGAGTATTTCAAATTGTTTTACACGCAACTGAATTTTATCAAGGTTTGTAGTCGGCTTTAAGGGTGGTGGGAGTCCATCTTTTGAGTCTTATTTTAAAGCGAAGTTAGTGTGGGGTCCTTGGGATCGGACCCGGTCTTTTTTTCGAATTTTTTTTTGAAAAATTTTCCATTTTTTGGTTTGCAACTTGTCAAATTTGGGTTTCGTGTTCTTTTGCTGGGGAAAACCCCGGACAAGTTTCTTGGGTGGGTTGGAACAAGTATTGGGTTAAATAAAAATTTTTTGTATACAGAATTCAATAAAATTTTTCCTCTTTCATTTATATCCAAGGGGCCCAATTTACAGGTGCATTTTTTTTATTATTTTTTCCCACTTTTGGGGTGGGGTCTCCCCTGATTTTTTTTACTCCTGTTAGGATTGGTCTAAAGATCTTGGAGGGAGTTATAAAAAATCCATTTTTTTCATCATTGCAATAAAGAAATGGAATAAATATATATATAAATTATATATTATAATATAATTATATATATTAAATATTATATATTTTTATAATAATATATATATAATATAAAATTTATATAATAATATAAATAATATAATAATTTAAAATATATAGGTGTGTGTGTGTGTGTGTGTGTGTGTATGTGTGTGTGGGGTGTGTGGTGGTGTGGTGTGTGTGGGTTGTGGTGGTGTGTGTGTGTGGGGTGTGTGTGTGTTGTGCATGAAAATATATAATATTATATAAAATATATATTTATATATATATATTTATATATATAATATGGTGGGGTGGGTGTGTGTGTGTGTGTGTGTGGTGGTTGGGGTGTGTGGGGTGGGTTTGTG
>NW_023657381.1:0-22500 GCF_015228065.2 Penaeus monodon | reverse complement strand
AGACATTTGGGCCCTAATTCTTGTGTATTTGGGGCCCCCCTTCCGGTTTTTTTTTTCGTGTGCTCTAGGTTCCTTTTGTGGATTTACCCGGGTTCCGCCAGAAATTTCCCGTTTTCTCCACAAACTTAGAAATTATTTAGTGGTTGTGTGTGGGGAAGGCCCTTTTAATTTTTTTGGATTTTTGGCGCGTAACAACCAAACATCATCATTTTGGGGGGGTGCCCCTCTCCCTTTTCCCCCAAAGAAAGCACTTTTGAACTCAAAGTACAATTAAAAAAGGGACCATTCCCCAAAAAAAGGAAAAACCCGAGGAAACCTTTCCCTCCGGTTTTCCATTCCCAATTTTTAAAAACAAAGTCAAAAAATTTTTTTTTCCTTTCCCTCAGCTCGGGGATCCTCCTCCTGGGGGGAAAGGGTTTTTTTTCCCTTTTCCCCCAAACTTTGGGGGCCTTTTTTATTTTTTACTTTTTTTTTAAACTTTGTTTTTATCCCTGCCCCCCTTTGTGGGTGTAAACAGTCCGTGACCCTTGTGGCCCCCTTTTGGGCTTTATTCTGTTTTTTGGGCCCTTCACCCCTTAAATTATTTTTTTACTTAAATTATCAAAATTATATTTCTTTTTTTTTTACACAAGGTGTTTTTTTTCCGAGTTTATTGGGCACTATTTTTAAATTTTTATTATTTTTTTTTTTTACTTTTAATCTCCATTTTGGGATTTGGGAAGTTAAATTTGTTCAAAATTAGGGAGGGTTTTGTTTCGTCTAACCCTTTTTTAAAATACTTAGGGATTTTGGAAAAACCAAAACTTGGGAGTAAAATACCCCCCCCTTGAGCAATTGGGGGGGTGCGCATTTTTTAAAAAAAATTTCCCAAACTAATTTCCCTTTTAACCTCCCAAATGATGCAAATTTTCCAAAAAATAATATCATCCCCCTCTAGAGCTTTCACTCCCCCCCCCAGTCAAGAAAAAATATATTTACAAAATCCAAATTCCCTTTTTCTAAAAAAGGCGGGATGCTCGAAAGGGTTTTTTGGGGCCTGGGGGTCCTTAAGGCACTTGCGGGTTTAAACTCTATCTCGCAAACCCCTAAAGGGCTGTAAAATTTTAAGATGTTTAACCCTAAATACCCTAGCCCAGCCCAAAACTTTCTAAAACCGGGTTTCCCCTTCCAGCAGGTGATGCTAAAACTAAAAAAGGGAAGGGAATTTTAGGTTTTTTTTTTTCTTTTTTCCCTTCCAAAAAAACCCCGACCCCAACCCCTCCCCTATTTTATCTCCCTTTTCCCCTTTTACCACTTAAACATAAACATTAAAACCCATAACTTACTTTCCTTCCATTTTTTTTCTTTTTCTTTACAACAGTCAACCCCCCCTAAAACGCCAAAGGGTTTTTCCCGGGCCCCTCCCTAATGGGGTTGGGGGCCGGGGGGCCTTTGGGCCGGCCCCCTTACTTTTTTCCACTGAAAAAATCTTTTTATTCTGGGTTGGGGGGCCCGAACTCCCCCGGACATGGGGGGGGGCCCCAATGGGCCCACGCCCCCAAAACCCTTTAAAAGAAAAAACCTTTAATGGTGTATCTCATGGACTTTGAAAATTTTTAAAAGTCCATGGGAAAAAATATTTTAAAGGAATGTCAACTGCCCTCCTCACCCCACAGGTGGATGGTCCTAATGTTGAGGTTTGGGGTCCCCAAACAAGTCCATTGCGCATATGCAACATCCCCTGGGGCTAAAGTTTCATTTTTCCCCTTCAAAAAACCCTAAATCTGAAAGAAAATTGGGGCTTTTCCCGAGACCTGATGAGTATTCTTGGGAACTTTTAAAGGAACTAAAAAAAATTTTAAATGTGGGGCAGTAAAACTTTTTAAAAGAAAGCTGATGGTTTGGAACAGTCAAAAACCACTGGCCCTTCTAACTTTTAAATTTTCCCTTTCCAAATCTTTTTAAATTTGGCATGGTACCACTAAGGAAAACCCTTTGGGGGTTTAAAAACCCTATTTTGGGGTTTCCAATCTGGGGTTAAGGCGGGGGCCCAAACTTTGCCTTTTAAAAAAATGGAAAAACCAAAGTTTAAGTGTAAAGGGGTGGTAAAATGGGCCTAAAGGAATGAAACGTCCAGGTCTAATATCCCGGGTTCCCACTCAAAAGCTCTTTAAGCTTTTTCCAAAAGCTTTGAAAAATTAAAATTTTTAAAAAAAAATATTGGTAAAAGGGACAGGAAAGTTGTTTTCTTCCCCCCAAACCCCTGCTTCTCCCTTTTTTTTCTTTTCCCCCACCACTCTCCCTTTTCCCAAAAAAACCTCAGTCCCCAATTCTAAAACTCCTCTGGTAAATTCCCCCCCAAAGGAAAAAAAACCCAAAAAGGTAGAAGTAAAGGGGTTCTATTGAAGAGTTTTCCTCCCCCAAAAAGGAAAAGGGCCTTTGGGGCCCATCATTTAAAGGGCTCCAGATCCCCTTTTAACCCCCCCCCAAACCCCACACCACAAAGCGTCCCCTCTGGCGAATCCCCCTTAAAAAAGGCCTCAGTCCCCCCTTGCCAAGGCCCCCCAAAAGGATTTTTAGCCTTTTTAAAAAGACTCTTTAAAAGGGGGGGGGTTTTTGGAGCCGTAAAGGGGGGCTCCAAATCCCCAAACGGTCACTCCACTGCCCCCATCCCGGGGGCCTCCGCGGGGGGCGAAATCCCCTAAAGGAAAAAGGGGCTCAGGTCCTTTTTTCCCGGGAAAAAAATCCTGAGCCTGTCAAAGGAAGCCTTGGAAACTAGTTCCGGGAAAAGAAATCACTTCACCCCCCTCTTTAAATGGGTTTGCAAATCATCCCCGGAAAAAAAAAAGATGGGGGGCAATGAGCTACAAAATCCAGGGGCAGAGTCTCCTCGGGAGCACTTAAAAACCCGCCTGTTTCCCCACTCTTGGGCTGCAAAACCCGAAAACCCTTGTCGGCCCTTCAAAACTGACCAAGTTTTCCTAAAAACAATTTTCCCATTTTTGCGCCAAGGAAGGGGCTCTCTTTGCACTCTGCCTAAGAACTCCCCAAAAAGGGTGACGAATTAAACCCCAAAAATGATATCTCACCCGGGACTCCCAAAAGGGTTCCTCTGCCCTTTAAATAAAATCTATAGGGAGGTACAGGCCCCCAAACTAAAAAGGGGGGGACTATAATTTTCCTTCCCTAACCTGGAAAGGATGCTTCCCACCCAAAATTTAAACAACCATTTTTCTCTAAACCACTCCCTTTTGGCAACCCTGATGGAAAAAAAAAAAATTTCGGGTTAAACTTTGTCCTAAAAAGGGAAACGGGCTGCCCCCCTTATCTTAGGGGTTTTAAAATTGAGGAAGGGCCCAAAACAATGCATTTGTAGGAGGGAAAACCTGCTATAAAAATTCCTTCAAAAAAAACACGTCCATTTTACATCTTCTTTTACCTTAAAAAGGCTTTGATACCATTTGGGAAAGTGTCATGGAAACCCCGACCCCTTTTTTAAAACCCACCCTTTAACCCTTTTTCCCCTTCCATTACTGTTATTTTATTCGAAAGGTCATTTTTTTTTTTATAAAAAAAAAAATTTGGGTTTTTAAAAATCCTTTAATAATTTTGGAATATAAAATTAAAAAAACCAAGATTATTTAAGAATTCCCTTTTTCCCTAAACTTAATAAACCGAAATTTAATTTTTCGGTGTTTCCCAAAAAACCTACTTTTTGGGTTCCCGAACCCGTGGTAACTTTTGCTTTAAAAATTCCCCCTTTTTTTGTTTTCACAACCCAAAAATTTTTAAGAAATTAAAAGTCAGGGGTTTTTTTCCCTGAAGTTTTTAAAAAGTTTGGCTAAATTCAAACCCTTTAATTAAATTTTCTTTTAAAAGGGTTGGGTCAAAATTGTAAAGTGTAATAAGTGAAATCCCTGACCATTTTTTTTACTGATTATGGGTTAACAAGCAGGGGCTAGGGGCCACATTCTCTTTTTTAAAATTTCCAATTTTTTATGTTTTATTTTGGTAAGGGAAAGGGAACCCCTTCACTTTCCATTTTTATCAATTTTTTTAAATTTTTAATGTCAGTTCCTAAACGGTTTTTACCTTTGGGGGGGGAAAAATTTTATTTTCTTTTTTTAAAAATTTACTTAGTTATTTTTTCAACCCCTTCTGTCATTGGCCTACCCTAATTTTAGTCAATCCTGAATAATTTTTACAACACTCCCATCTTTTTTAAAAAAATTTTTTCTTTAAAATGGAAATACTATCTTTACCCAAACGGGAAAACCTGGGTAAATGCAGGTGCTTGTAACATTTGTCACTTTCCCTTTTGGGGTAGGGAAATGACAGAAGTAGTAAAAATAACTAAGAATTATTTAAAAAATAAAACCTTAACAAAATTAAAAACAAAATTATTCACCCCAAAGGGGGGGGGTAAAAAAAAGGGTAACAAAGGAAGCATGGCATACTCTTGGGCGGTATAACTTTGGGTTTTAAAGAGGGGGGGATTACCTCCTTCATAAAAAAGCTTCCCTTCAACGGGGGGGAAGGGTTTAGAGTTTGGGGGGGAAAACCCGTTTTTTTTAAACCTGGAAAATCGGGGCCCACAAGGGATTTTTTAAAATGGGGACCCTATTTCCATTTTTCCCAAATAAAATTTAATTTTTTCCAATGCTGTCCATTAATCTCCCTGTGGAGATTTTTAACGCTTGCTCTCAGGGGAAAGCTTACCCCAAATGTGCGGACACTCGGCCTGCAAAAAACGGGTTGTCGTGGGCAACATACCTGTTTTTAAAAATTTTCCCCCCCCAAAAAGCCCATGGCTAAAACTTTTTCCCAAAAACGAGGAAAATTCCACCCTTTCCCCTTTTTATTTAGGAGAAAAACCCCCCCCTCAATTTTCCCAAGGGTGAGTATTGGGCCCAATTTTTGACTCAAAAGCTTCGGGGTGCCTCCTTAAAACCCTTTAAAAAGTGTTTTCCTAACAAAACGTTTTTTTTTTGGGGGTTTCCCTTTTACAGCAAATTTTGGGGGTCCCAAAACCCAACAACGCTTCTCCCGGCTTTCCGAGCGTTTTAATACGTAAAAAGCTTAAATTATGGTGGGGCTTTTCCCTCTAAACCCCCTTTCTCGGGGGATTTTGGGTCTTTTTTTTAATGACCCCAAAATCGATGGGGGTTTTTTTTAAAGGTCTTAAACCTTATGCTGGGGTTGGAACCCTTTCATTCCGGGGGACAAAAAATCCCCTGATTTACTAAAAACAGACTAAAA
This sequence comes from Penaeus monodon, assembly GCF_015228065.2. Taxonomy (NCBI): domain Eukaryota; kingdom Metazoa; phylum Arthropoda; class Malacostraca; order Decapoda; family Penaeidae; genus Penaeus; species Penaeus monodon. The sequence goes on along the minus strand of NW_023657381.1, from coordinate 17,262 downwards.
AGGGTTTTCCGACTCCTGTAACCCAAAATGGGTTTTCAACCCCCTTGGGGATACCATCCTGGGGGAAAAATGGGAATCTTGGGGGAGGGGGTTTAATTAATCCCAAAAAGGGTTTCGGGGCTTTTTGGAAATTTCCCCCAAACCCCCCCTTGGGCTAATCGTCGGATGATTTGGTGGAAATTTGGGGAAAAGGGGGGAGACCGAAGCAAATTCAGAGAAAAACTTCACTATTTCTAATACCAAGGATCAGAGGCAATATATACAGAGGGTTAAAATTCTGAAAGGTGTGGGCTTTGCACGTAGCAAAAAGGGAAAACCCCTCTGGAAAGTCTTTCTCTACCGCCTTGATCTTCACGCAGGGGTTCCTCCCCCCCTTGGGGGGATTTTAAGAACTAAAAACCTTATAACCTTCTATGTGAATATTTTTGACTCCCCCCTTTGGGGGCCTTCCAAGCACCAAAGTTAATTCATCACATCCATATGAGGGGGCAAATTGGTTTGGGCACGGGATGTAAACACGTCCCTCTGTTTTGGGCCAGGGCATTTTTATATCAGGGGGAAGGAGCGGCTGAGGCCAAAGGCGGCTGCCGTCGGGCCCTTTGGGGAGGGCTTGTTTTCCCCCTCCAACACACCCCCCCTTAAACCCACCCTCGGGAGTTTTCTTCTGTAATAAGGAACGGGGAGGCATACCTCCAAAAAAACTCGAGAGATTAGGGATGACCTTTGTGACCAATGTGTGGGGTTTGTGTGTGGGGTGCCAAAAATGCCCCCCCCAACCAAAATTTTGCTTAACAAATTTAAAAATCGGGCACACAAACTGACCCAGGGACCGATAGGGGCTAAAATAAAACATTTGGGGGAGGATGCCAAGACCTTTAAACCAACGCACAGTAGTGGAAAGATGGGGCAACATTCTAAAACCCAAAAAAATACGTATGTCTTAAAAATTTAAAGGGGGGAAAATTTTGATATAAGGCCATTATTATTTTCCTTTGGGGAAATAAAAATTTTAAAAAATCTAATCATCATATTTTTATGCAAAAATTTTTTAAACCTTGGGCATAATATTTATTTTTTGATTTTAAAATTTTAAATATTTTTTTGTAAATTTTTTGTTAATTTTTAAAATTTTTTTAAAATTTTTAATATTTCTTTTAAAAACTTGGGTTTGTAATGACCTTAGCTTTTTGGAAGCCCGAAAAAAAATTTTTAAATAATAATACCCCATTCGCCGACCCTTGCGCATGTTTTCGGGTGGCCTCAAAGTTCCAGGGAGTTTAAATTCTGCCTTGCCCTGGGGCGTACGCCAATGGACTCCTGGCTGTTTCGAGTGTTTTTACCCAGTTTGAAGAGCTCCCACAAGAAACGGGGGGGTCCGTCAGGTTGTAGAGTTTGTGAACCGGTCGAGACTGCCAGGGTAAAACCCCGGGGGCCACACTCCCCCTTTTTCGGTCCAGGTGAAACACCGGGGGTGGGGCCAAGGGAGGGACGGGGATTTTTGAAGTGGACCCGCGGGTTACCACAAGCACCTTTATGGTGGGTTGCCCCCAAAACTCGGCCTCCGGAAAACCCCCCAGTTCTGGAGGATCCTCCTTTTTCTTTGCTAAAAGTGGCCCAAATTTTCCTTTGGGCCATTGTACCGTATTGCTGTACCTGTCCAGCGATGGGGGTTTGGGAGCGCTGGTACCAGGGGGCCCGAATCCTCTTTTTTCTGGGACCTAGAAAAGCCCCTGGACAAGGACTTTTTCCCCGCTGTTTGGGATCAGCTCCCGAGCCAGGGGGGCTGACGCATCTCATAGCCACTCGGTCAAAGCCGGATCCCGCTTTGAATTCACCCAGAAAAAATGCGAATATCTCCCCGGGAGAAATTTGGGTCTGCCACGGATGTAAGTTTGGCATGAACCCCTCTTTCCAAAACAATTTTATTACACCGGTAGGGCATATACCATAAGAGACATAAAACCCAAAACATGTTTTCAGCCCTAAATCCCATAATACACTCATCAACTGGTTCACCTAAACTACCGGGGGCTAAAGTGGGCTGGAGAGGGCAATGGTACACCCGGGGAGGGGTGCCATTGCTGCACCCCAAAACCTTTAGTGGGTGTACCCCCCACATTTAAGCATGCTCCCAGGCTTCTCCCCTCTGAAAAAGGGCACCCAACCTAAATTCCCCCGTCGCTTCAATTCCCTGTAGCAGGGGAAACCGCTCATCCTGCGCAAGGACTGGATTTTTCCAAGCGCCTATTTGGGGAACCCTTTCCCCCTTTATTTTTAACCCCGGGGTGGTCATTCCGGGTGCACGTCCCGTCTCCCGGGCCCACCGCGACATGCCCCAAATAAAGGGGGTCGGTTAGGCTGTGGGACCCCCCATCCCCTGGGGGGTTTCCCGGGGGTTTTTCCCCCCACAATTTTCATGGGGGGTTTGGCGCCTCCCTGGGGCCCAGGGGGGGACTAGAAAATCTCTTTCCAATCCTGCCCCCCAAACATTTCCCCCTCCCAGGGGGGCCCCCAAAGCCCAAATTACTTGGGGGGTGGGAGGGACAACCCCCCTTCCCTCCCCCCCCATATCCTTTTTATTTTTGACGTTTCCGGTTTGGGCCCTTTCTGGGGGAGGGGACTAAAAGCCCACCCCCCCCGAGCCGTCCCTTACCCCGGGTGGCTAGGGGCAGGATTTGGGTAGGGACCGAGCGTGTCCACACCCCGGGTTGGGCCATAACCCCTGTCCCTCGGGGGCCCTCCTGCTGCTCCGAATCCGCCACATTTTAAACCTGGGACCGCAAGGTCCCCCAGTTACCCATGGGTGGCCATGAAAAAGGCCCTGCAAAAGTCTTGTATAGGAAGGCGTGGACCTGGCAGGGGACTTATCAAAAGCTGCTCCCTTTTTCGCACTGACTACCCATTTTTTTGGGAAGTTTGAAACGAAAAGGGCCCTTCAAGAAATTTTAAACACTATTTTTAACTACCACACCATCGCTTCCCCTCATTTTGCCGGGAGCCCCCACCCTATATATAGGTAGGGATATATATGTAAAAAATTTTATTTGTATGTATATATATATGTATGTTTTTTATTTTTCTATTTTTTTTAACCGGTAGGTTAAATGTCTGAGCCGCCGCGGTCGCAGCATGATACTTAATTGTTTTTTTCATTTTTGTGATGCTTTTTGGAGGGGTCCTGGTGGGCCCCCCATTCCCTTTTCCCACGGAGAGGGGCCGGTTTTCCCCTTTTAGGTAACATTCTCTCTATTTTACCCGGGGTTTGGGAAACCCCAAAAGGGACTTGGCTGGCTTGGCCCCCAGTAGCTAGGTAGGAAATCGAAAAAAAATTCCCTTTGCCCGGGAAAAACGCGCCGGCCTGTGACTCAAACCCCCGAACTAAAATTGCCGTCGTGACAGCCCTTGAGTCCGATGCAAAAACCCTTTCGGCCACCGCGGCCTTGACGATCATGGGTTTTCCATGATTTTTTTGGGCAATTTGAGGGGTTTTTTTGGCCTTCCCTTTCCGCCCGGTTTTTTTTTAAGTCCCCAAATCTCTATTTCCCCCGGGCACGACTTGGGCTGGCTTGGCCACCCAGTGGCTGGTAGGCAATCGAGGTGAAGTTCTTCCCCAAAGGGGAAACACGCCCCGGGCCCCGGTGACTCGAACCCTCGCCCTCAGATTCCCCGTCGTGAGCCCGACCTCTAACCATTGGGCCCACCGGGGCCCCTTATGTATATTTATGTATGTATATTTTTTTAAAAATGTATGTATTTTAATATGTATGTATATAAATATGTATTTTTTTTTAATGTTGTATAATATTTTTGGGAAATTATATATGTAGGGATAATAAAAGTATTATAAAATATATGTTGTATATATATATGTATGTTTTGAATGAAATGTATATATAATGTATTTTAATAATATATGAAATTGTAATATTTGTAGGTTATATATATGTATGTAAAATTATATTTTTGTATTTTTAAAATTTTATTTTTTTAAAATTTTTTTTTTATTTTTTGTTATATTTTGTATGTATTTTTAATGTATGTTATATATTTTGTATGTATATTATATGTATTTTATTATATATATATATTTTAAAATTATCCCTAAAAAATTTAATTATATATTTTATATATATATAACACACCCACACCCCCCCGGGACCCCACGGTATTTTTATATTTCCCTTAAATTTTTGGGTTCCCCAAAATACCCCTAATAAAAATCCCAAAGGAGTAAACCCGGGGAGAAATTTGAGCGGGTGCCCCGAGGGGCTTTTTCCGTTGTTGTTTTCAGCTTCGTTTGGAAACTCCTGTGCCAAGCCCCCCCTAATGGAAGCCGCCTTCCCGCGGTGGGGGGGCTTGAGGCCCCAAAGATACTCGGTGGGCCGGCCCAAGGGCTACCCATACTGGAGGGGTCCCCAGGGGAGGGTGAACCAAAAAGGCTTCCTGTTGGGACCAAGGGCCCATGAGAGGGGATGGTGTACCCACCCCAATTTTTTCCATCTTGGACTAGGGAACTCTCCCAAATGTGTTTGCCGTGCTTTCATCCCCTATTCCAGGGAAAACAGGAGTCCCTGGAGGTTGAGGGGGTGGGTCAACGCTGCGCCCTGCCGTAGCAAAAACACCTCTTTGGGCCCCTTTTTTTCTGGTTAGACGGGGGCTTGTCAAGGCCCGTTTAAACAATCGGGGGTGGTCAAATATGGCTAAAGGGGCAAAACGGGGACTATTTAAAATCCCGGGAGCGCATAGGGGCCCCCCGACTTTTCCATTTTTTAGGGGAATGGGGATGTGGCTCGTATATTTCCCCATTAAACCCCTGTGGGTGTTGGGAGGGTTTTTTGCCCAACTATAGCTTCCCCTCGTTGGGCTCCCTGGTGGGTGGGGGGGGAGGAAAAAGAAGAATTTAAATTTTTTATGAGTACTCAAAAATTTTCAAAAATCTAGCCCCCCCTCCTGGCCCCACCCTTCGCATCCCTCGACCATTCTCCTTTTGGAACATCACCGTTGGCACTCTGGAACCTTTTTAGTTTTTCCAAAACAAGAATGGGAATCGTATGGTTTCCCGGGTCCCAACCAGGGAAAGGGGAAAAGTCCTCCTCAAACCACTAAGGAGATCCCTACCTGGTTAAAAATGAAAGATTTCCCTAAGTAAGTACCCGGTGTGAAAACCATTGATGGTTTCAAAAACATGGGTCTTTTCACTTTTGGGGGGGGGGTCGAAAAAATTTTTTAAATAATAACGTGGGTCCTTTCGTATCACCCCACACGAGATGGGGAGCCTTTTAGTTTGGGGGTTTTGTTTACCAGCCAGAGTGAAACCCTCTGCGTGCAATATGTAAAATTCCCCGGGGCCCCAAGTTTCTGCTCTCCTCAAAAACCCTCAATTTAGTGTAAGGGAATTGCTTTTCCGGACCTGAAAGAGGTATTTTTGGGAGAAAATGGGTTGGGAACTGAGAAATTTTTTTGTTTTGTGGCAGTAAAAATTTTTGGAAGAAAAATTTATGGTTTTGGGAAAGTCGACAAAACCCGCTTTTTCTTCTAAATTTTAACAATTAGTCCCTTTTCCCGAATCGGGTTAAATTTTGCATGGGACCACCTTTAAGTTAAAACCATATGTTTCCCAAACCCCATGGGGGTGGGGTTCCCCTGCCAGGGTTATGGGCCCTGGGACCCAAATCTTGCCGTTTTAAAGAAAATGGACAAAACCAAAAGTATGTTTTAAAGTGGGGGTTTCAACAGGTTTCACGGAATGACAACTGTCCAGGTTTCCAAAATGCTGTTAACCCCTGCAAAGAACTCATGAGCTTCTTCAAAACAAAGAAAAAGGGACAAATTTTAAAAAGGGGTTTGGGAATAAGGAGCAAGGAGAAAGTTAGTTTTTTCCCGAAGGGAAAGCGACGTGCCCGTATGCTTTTGACAGCCCGGTTTGGTCCTTTTCTTCGGGGGTTTTAGCCCCCCTTTCCCCTTCCCACCACCCTTGCCCTCCCTTCTTACAGGCCCCAAAACCTGCCCTTCCTCTAAAACCCCATTTCCCCCCAAAATTTCTTACACTGGGCCCCTGGTGAGTTGTTCCCCCAGAAACGGGGGTAGGAGTGAGGGGTCTATTGAGGAAAACTCCCCCTCCCAAAATAAGGGCTTTTGGGGCCAAACAGGCAAGGGTCCGAGGCCTAACGGGGGACAGCTCCCGCTGGGCCCCCCAAACCAAAAAAGCCTGCTTCTAGGGAGAAAGCTCCTGAAGTAAGGGTCAGGCACCCCTTTGCCCCCCGGGGAAAGGAAACCTGAACCTGTCCCAAAAAATCCAGCTGCAAAAAAATCCCAGGGGCCCCCGCTGCTAGACAAAAGCCCTGAAGCAAAGGGTCAGGTCCCCTCCTTTGGGCCCAGGCAAGAAAACCTGAAACCCGTCCAAGGGGAAAACCCGTGGAAAAATAGTTCCCCGGTAAACAAACCCTTAAAAAGGTACTCCCCGGATCCCTTAAAAGGGGCAGCCCAAAGGTGTGAGGCAAACCTTGACCAAAAATCTGCCAACCCCCTTATTAAAAATAACCCTAAAAAAACTGGGTACCCTAATCCAAAGGAAATGTCGGGAATTTTATGCAAATGGGGAAAAACCCGCAACATCTGATAGCTTTTTGGGAAACCCCGTTTTTGTATGCCTACAAGAGATTATGACCGGGGGAAAAACGTCCCTTTTTCCCCGGGGATTTCAAGTTCAAGCCCATTATGGAAACCCTTTTACTGGCCTCCAAGGGAAAAGTAGCAGAAATGGTTTCGTCCTGATATTCCCTTCCAGGCCATTTCCCCCCGCGACAACACTGCAGGTGAAGGGTTGAAATACCCTTTACACCACCTTAAAAACCCGTTGCTCCATCTACCTTCCTCCACAAAAATCTCAACATAAAAGATTTGGAAGATGTTTTTTTGGGCAGTTTTCCCCATCCATTTCTACTCCCTTTGGGGGATTTTAAAGGGCCCCCCTAAACCCCTGGGGGGCACCCTTTTTGCAACCCCAGGGAAGGGCCCTTTTGGGGCCTTGGGGGTTAGACCAAAGCAGGTTTTTTTTCCGGAACATGCCCCTCCCCACATTTCCAAAATTTAAACTGGGGGCCCTTCTCCAAAATAGGGCCTATCAATAGTTTTACCGGGTTTTACGTTTTAAATTCGCTTGGGAGGTCATGGAAAACTTACAAAGGAAGCGGGCCATTTTCCCAAAAATTTTTTGGGGGGGTGAAAAGGTAAAACCGTTAAAGGAGTGCGGATTTTGGGGACTTAAAAATGCAGACTGGGAAACTTTTTTTGATCACTTCCCTATTTTCAAGGGTCTGTTTTAAATTTTCCCAAAGGGGTTCAAGTGCTGTTAATAAAATTCACATCACGAATTCCCCCTTGGGAGCAAAAAAGCATCCATTCCCAAAATAGTGGACATACCCTCGACCTCCAAACCCTGGTGGTCTGATGAATGGGAAAAAGCTTCAAACAAAGGGAAACGCCTTAAAGGGGTTGAACGACGCCCCCAGCATTGAAACCTTGATAAATTACAAAAAAACCCGAGCCAATGCCGGCGCCCTGCTAAAAAGGCTAACGGACGTCGTGGGGGACAGTAAAGGGCTCCTCGATTTAAATTTTGGGACCCCCCTTGCATGGGGGGTGGGAAAGGGGGCGAAAATTGCTGGGAAAGAGGGACATCCATATCACAACCCCTCTGAAGATAGTGGGATAATTTTACCAAAAAGCCAAAAAGAAATTTGGGTATGGCCCGGGTGTTCCATGCAGAGATCTCCTCTGGGCTCTTCACTTTCTCGATTCTCCACTCCCTTTGTGCTGACCGGAACAAAACCCCGTGTCTTCCTTTAGGGAGGAATCCAAACGAACTTCCTACAAATTGCCTTTTTGGGGCAAGGAATGGACTCTGCTTTTCACTCTGCCGTAAAACTGCCCAGGAAGTGACGATATTCCCCATCAAAGGGTTCTCCTTACCGGAAATTTCCCCGAAGTTCCTGTTGGGCTTGTTCAAAAGGGTCATAGGGGGCACATTTCCATCCAATGGAAAGAGGCTATAATCATTCCTGTTTTTTTTAAAACCTTTGGGAAAGAAAACTTCCACACCGGAATTACCCAATTTTTTCTCACCACTGCCCTCCCGCAAGCGATTTGGGAAAAAGGGAAACTTTGGGTTTCATGGCTGCTAGAAAAGAAAAATGCCCGACCCCTTCAAAAATGGCTTTAAAAATGAGAAACGACCCCCAGATCACTTGGGGGGATGGAAACCCGCTATCGAATTCCCCTTCCAAAAGCGACGTCACATGTTAGCAGTCTTTTTTGACCTTGAAAAGGGTTTTTGATACTACTTTGGGAAACATGGCTACTCTGAACCCGTATGACATTGGTTTTTAAAAGGAAACATTAAACCCACCTTCAACAAAGCTTCCTTACTAACAGGAAAATTTAAAAGTTTGGGTGGGGAAAAAGTTTTTTCCTTTAAACCCGGAAGACCCGTGGAAGGGGGCCCACAAAGGGGTTCTTAAATGTGCCCCCGTTTTGCCATTTAAATGCATTATTAAAAGGTTTCCAAAGTGGCCCGTCCCCATGTAATCTTATGTGGGTGACTTTTTCACTGTACTGCTTTTAAAGGGAAACTGCCAAGGGTGTGCAAGGGGCATGCGACTGCAATAAATCGGGGTTTTACAGTGGGCAAAAATTTATGGGGTTTAAATTTTCTCAAAGCAAGGAAACCCTGGGTGTTTCTTTCCACAAACCCAGGGAAAATTCCTCCTTCCCTCCCAATTTTGGAGCAAAACCCCCTGCAAATTTTTCCAAGGGTGGAAATAAATTTTTGGGCTAATTTTTTACTCAAAATTACAGGGTGCCCCCACCAAACAACAGTTAAAAGTAAAGGCTACAAAAGGGCCCTTTGTATTTTTTCGGGTTTTTTTCACATTTTTCTTGGGGGCGACCGCACACGCCCTTTTACGGCTTTAAAAGAGCGCTTTATTTCGGGAGTAAGCCCTTTTTTATGGTTTTGGAACTTATTCACGGGAACTCCCACTTTTTTTCTCCCGGGTGTTGGACTCGGGTTTTAATGAAGGCTCTCGAACCCGTACTGGGGCTTTCAGGTCTTCACCTGTGGGGGGTTCCCCGTATGCGGAGTGGAGAACCCCCTCTTTCTTCAACCCCGGGGCTACTGAAACCCATTTTTCTATCGGGCTACAAAGGATTCCGGGATCTCCCCACATCCCGATTGGGTTTTTAACCCCCCTTTTGGGGGCCGACCTAAAGGTAGGAGAATTTAGGAATCTTTTTAAAGAACTTAATTTAAATCTACCCAAAAGGGTTTTTGGGGTGTTTGGGTTCCCCAATTTTCCCCCCTTGGGCTAAACATCGGCTGGTTTTTGGGCGGGAAATTGGGGGGGGGGAGAAAATCTGGCAAGGAAATCAGAGAGAGATTTCTTCACCCATTTCTAAGTCCAAGGGTCGGACGCAATATTAAACCCATGGTTTTTGAATCTGAAAAAAGGTGTGGGCTTTTTCGCAGGAGGGAGAAGGAAAACTGCATCTTGGGAGTCTTCTCTAGCAGCCTCGTCTTCACTGCAGAGTTACCTGGGGATCCTTGCAGCAGTTAAGATACTAGAGATCTTATGAACCCCTTCTATTTTGATATATTGTGGGCTCTCGTAGTGCCTTCAAGAAAACAAGAGCTTAAAATCCCTCACCCATTGGGAGGGAGGGTTTAAAATTGGTTGACTGATGTCCCCAAAACCCTAAAAAAAATAACTCTGTGTTTGGGGGGCCGCGCATGTTTGGGGTCGTGGGAATGAGGGGAGCTGATAGGGAAGGGGTAAGGCACTGCCGCTCAGCCTTTTGATGCTCGTTTTTCCCCCTCCCCACACCGACCTGAAAACCCCGCTCAGGGGTTGTCTTTGCGATAAAAAGGAAGGAAAAAGGAGGCTATCTCCCGAAATAAACTGCGAGAGATTTGAGATGACCTTGGGAAAATTTGGGGGACTAGCCAAACCTCCCAAACCCAAAAATTGGGAAATTGCATTAACAGGCTAAAATCGGGCAACAAAACTGACTCTGGGGCCATGATGCTAAAAACAGGGACCCTTTTTGGGAAACCAGAAACCCTTAAAAATCGCAAAATTTTAGGGGAAAATGGCAACATTCTCAGACCAAAAACGTATGTACTTGTCTCCCCCATATACACTGAAAAATGTATTGGGAGGAAATTTTGCATAGAGGGTTCCCTTTTTAGTTTCCCTTTGGGGACTAATTTTTTAAAAAAAAATTTTTTATGCTATGTTTTTGCAATAATTTTTTACACTTAGGTAAAATATTTTGGGTTTGATTTTTAATTTGTTTATTTTTATTTTAAGATATCTTTTGATAAATTTTTAAAATTTTTAAAAATTTTTAAAATTTTTCCCGTTTATCGGGCCCCTAATGACCTTAGCTGTTGCCGGGGGCAGAAAATTTTAAAAAAATCAAACAATCCCAAACCTGTGCCAAACTGTGGGGCTCTTGCAAAGGGGAACCTGTCATTTTCCAAATCAAACCCCTTTTCAGGTCTTCATTGTAGACGTCCAGGGGCTGCTCAAAGCAAAGACACAAAATGTTTCAGGCTATAAGCCCCCAATCGTAAATGGATAAGGCATTGTGGGGATTGTTTTCCCGCAAAACCCCATGTTTGTCCTCTTTTAAGGCCCAAGGGGAAAAGCTAAATTTTTAAAATTGATTAAATAACATTTTAAAAAATTTTACTATTATGTTAGTATTTTACATAAAATTAATATACTTTAAAACAAAAAAATAAAAATGAATAAAAGCCAAAAAGACACTATATGTGTGTGTGCGTGTGTTTGTGTGTGGTGGGGGTGTGTGTGTGTGTTTGTGTGTGTGTGTGTGTGTATGTGTGTTTTGTGTGTGTGTGTGTTTTGTGGGGTGGTGTGTTTTTGTGTGTGTGTGTGTGTGTGGGGGTGGTGTGTGGGTGTGTGTGTGTGTGTCCCCTTTTATAAAGATGGTAAAAATATAAATGTAATTTTTATTAATATATATATATTATATATAATATTATTTTATTATATTATATTAATATATATACTTGGGATATGCGTGTGTGTGTGTGTGTGTTTTGGGGTGTGGGTGTGTGTGTGTGGGTGTGTGTTTGTGTGTGTGTTTGTGTGTGTTTGTGTGTGTGTGTGTGTGTGGGGTGTGTGGTGTGTGTGGGGTGTGTACTTGTGTGTGGGGTGTGTGTGCAATTTTGGGGGTTTTTAGTGTTTTTTGTGTGTGTTTTTGGGATGTGGGTTTGTGTTTTGGTGTGTGTGTGTGTGTGGGTGGTGTGTGTGTGTTTGGGGTGTGTGGGGAAATTTTATTTTATATAATTTTTTAAAATTTTATTATATAAAAATACTTTATATCCTTTTTATAAAACCCTTATATATATTTTAAAATATTATATTTATTTTATTAATATATGTGTGTGTGTGGTGTGTGTGTGTGTGTGTGTTTGTGTGTGTGTGTTTTGTGGTTTTTAAAACAAACACACGATATATATATTAAAATTATTAATTTTATATTATTATATAAAATATAAAATAAAAATTATATATATATATATTAAAATTTTAAAAACTGTTTGGAAGGCAATCTCAGTTCGAGGGGTTTGAGTCACCGGCCGCCCGTTGTTCCCCTTGGGGGAAAGGGAAATTCCCTCGATTTCCTGCCCATCTTTTGGGGGATAGCCAAACCCCCCTCCGTGCCGGGGAAATAGAGATGGTGCCTCGGAAAAAAAAAAAAAAAATCGGGCGGAAGGCCAAAGGGGAAAACCCCCGCTCTAAATTGCCGAAAAATCATGAAGCCCCTGTCGTCAGGCCCGGTGGGCCCAATATTAGAGCGTCGAAATCAAAAAATGTCAAAACCCGGGAAAACTGAGTTCGAGGGGTTTGAGTCCCCCGGGCCCCCCCGTTTTTTCCCCCTTTTTAAGGAATTTAACCCCGATTTTCCTACCTAGCCCTGGGGGGGCCAAGCCAGCCCCCAAATCAGTGCTGGGCCCAAGCCCCGGGTAAAAAAAGAAAATGATTACCCAAAAGGTAAAACCGGGACCCCCCCTGAATGGAACGGGGACCCTACCACGTACTCCTCCAAGAGGCATCACAACGTGAAAACACAAATTTGTATCTGCTGGGGACCCCGGCGGCCCCAGACCTGAACCTCCGTTAAAAAAAAGAATATATTATATTTTAAAATATATATATTATATTTATATATAATTTTATTACACACAAATGTTCTCACACACACACACACACACACACACACACACACACACACATATACCCATACTCCCAGATTTATAAATAACCTTCAAAGTTTTTAATTTTTTTCCCTTAAACCTAAAAATTTAAACCCTTTGGAAAGATTAAAAAAAAACTAACAACTTCACTTTGTGCTAAGTTTCAAAAAAACAGAGGGGATTTTAAACGGGAAAAAATTCAACAAAATTTTTTTTGCATTATCTCGGCTCTCTCCTGGGTCGGGCCCTTTAACCCTTTTTCTTTTTTTTTCATTTATAAAAATTTACCCCGGGGAGATTCAAAAGGAACCCAATCCTAAAAAATCATTATTGGGTCATAAACTTTCCTGTTTTTTAAAGATGTCACTTCGGGAAACATTTTGTTATTTTGAGTAAATTTTTTGTCCAAAATAAGTTGATTTCCCCGAACATCACCTTTTCTTTCTACTTGTCTGTCGGTTTATTTATACATAAGTAAACCCACCCCACCCCACACCAAAAACACATACCAAACACACCACACACCCACACACAAAACCCCCCACACACACACCACAAACACACACGTCCCATTTTAAGATATTCACTAGTATTCTGGGAAAAGTGTAATAAAAACAAAACAGCTACAGCATAATCATTTTTTTAAAAATTTTGATCCCCCAAAATTTATGGGATTTGGGTGCAAAAATTATCTTTAAAACCAAAAATTTTTTTCAATCAGTCTTTATAAAAACAAAGCCAAAAACTGAGTAATAATAACTTTTCTATAAATTTCTAAATTGCCCAGTTTAAACTTTTAAAGCTGGCTGGGCAAAACTTTTTTCTGCCCCGTGCTTTAGCAAAAGAAAGGGCCCAAACATTTGTTACGCGCATTAATAAATTTGAAATTTTTAAGATCAAAACAGCAATCCATAAACTGTTATTACTTTCGTAACCCGAGGGATTATATTATATATGATATATAAAATATATATATTTTATATATATATTATATATAATAATATATATATTTTATAATATAACGGTTTATAGATTTGCCCCCCAGGCGTCGTATGTAAATATGATAGGGAGACTAAAACAGTCGTGAAATTTATGTTTTTTTAGACTTTTGGAGGTATAAAAAATCCTCCATCATCATTTCGGTAAAAGAAACCCAAAAAAACAAATTAGACAATGGTTATTTCAATGTGTTCCCGGTTCTAATAAAACAAATTTTAGATTACAAAAAAAGAAAGAGAATATATATATATAAAAAAAAAAAAGTAAAAAGACATAAAAAAAACATCTAGTTTAGAAAAAATAAAAGGATAAAACATTTTTCAATAAAAACCCAAAAATGGTAAACTAACCCAAAAAATGGATGGTTTTGGGGGGAAAATCTATTGTGTGAATAAGGGGGTTGCGGGGGTTGTTGGTTTTAAACTCAGGTTTCATCCCCTGAAACGACAGGGTTCCGGAAAGATGGGCCGGGCGGGAGGATGTGAGGATAAATTCTAAAAACTGTGTTTCCAAAAAAGGGTTTGGTGGTGTTGAGAATGTTCTCTTATTTCCCCAGAAAAAAGGGGTTTTTCCCCTGGGAAGGGCCCGTCCTGAAAAGGGTTTGCCTTTTTTGTTCTAGGGTGCGGTGTCGTAAACCCTCGTGGGTAGACCCCACCCAAACCCACTTGGCACAAAGGGCCGGGAAAAAAGTAGACTCATTTGAACCAGTTCAGAGATACGTTTTTAACGGTTTTTTAAAAATTGGCAAAATTTTTATTTTTTTGAAAATAAAAATGAATTTTTTTTTTGGGGGGGAAAAAATTTTTTTAACCAAAAAATTTTGCTGCTTTTCCCAATTTCAAACTTAAAATACCCCCAAAACGGTAGTTTTAAATTTACCTGTGGTCTTTTTTAACAGTAGGGACAGTGGGGGTTTGGGTTTTGGGGAAAATTTTACTAGGGAAAATTTTCGTAAATTTTTAAATAAAACAGTGGATAACCACTATTTAAAGAATTCTTTTAAAAAACAACTTTTTTCCCCCAAGGGGGTTTTTCCCGTTGTACCAGGTTATAGGGTGGTGATTGAGTTCTGATGCTTTTTGATTTTTTTATAAATTGGAATGTAATGGGAAATGAAGTCCCAGGCCATGAAAGTTGGCTTTTGTAAATGCTTTTATGGAAGGGGCCATTGGTTTTTAGGTATTAGCGGGTCTAAAAACGGTAATTTTATTGTCTTTCTTGTGTCTCCAGGGAAATTTGATAAAATTTAGGGGGGCATTGGGGAAAGCCTTTTTTTTTCATGAAAAAAAAAGCAATGCAAATTTGCGTAGGAAGGGGTCACACTCCTCCCCCCTGACCTTATCATCCCCCGCTGATTCAGAGGTGAAACCGGGGCTTACCATTTCAAAACCCACCCAAACCCCTTTTCACACCCAAAATCTTCCCTCCCCAAACCCTCCACTTTTGGTTTTTTTTTAAACCCTATTGGTTTTTTTATTGTTCATGTTTTAACCCTTTATTTTTTCTCAAATAGATGTTTTTTTTTGTCTTTTTAAATTGTTTTTTTTGATTAGATTATTTGGGTTTCCTTTTGTTTTTTGTACTCCCCTTTTAAATTTTTTATATTAAACCCGACACTTTTAAACCATTGTCTAATTGATTTTTTTTTTCTTTTTTACAGTACTGATGAGGAGGATTTGTTTACCTCCGAACTCCCCAAAAAACTGAAATTCTTCACGACTGTTTAGTCTGGGCCTATTCATATTTATTATATATATATATTATATTATATATATTATATATATATATATATATTATATATATAACACACCAACCACACACACAACACACACACACACAACACACACACGCACACACCACACACTCACACACACAAAACCCCACACATACACACAACACACCAACTTTCGATACCAGAGCATAAAATATATATATATATATTATAATATATTATATATATATATATATCTCACCACACACACACACACACCCCCACACACACACACACACACACACACACACACACACACACACACACACACACACACACACACACACACACACACACTCCAGCTTTCGATACCAGAGCATATATATATATATATATATATATATATATATATATATATATATATATATATATATATATAGAGAGAGAGAGAGAGAGAGAGAGAGAGAGAGAGAGAGAGAGAGAGAGACACACACACAGATATATATAAATATAAATATATATATATATAGATAGATATAGATATAGATAGATAGATAGACAGATAGATACAGCACATAGCACATAGTTTTTTGTCATTACATTATGAGCATATTGTCACTGTGTCAAAAAAAATCTCGACATTAAACACCGAGTTTAATTTGGCACACTAGCTCATATTGCACGTTTATATTTTCTCCGTCAACAAAAGTACCCTGGTATCACGTGATTTATATTCACATCATCAACGCGGGGCATATAAAACAGCATATCTGAGCGGAAGATAAACTAGCTATTCTATATTAGAGAGGTCTATATGGTGTCAACTAAAGACTCAGGAAGGCTTTGGAAGCACGAAGGGAAGAAGCGAACAGCATATCATTTATGTATGCATTCACGTATGTTCACACACACACACACACACACACACACACACACACACACACACACACACACACACACACACACACACACACACACACACACACACGAATATGAATATATGGATAGACAGATAGGCAAATAATGTACATACTAACAGACACACATATAGAATCGACAGATATAGTCTGAATATCGTACTATATCTACAGTTCTCACTTTTACAGATATATTCATGTATGTAAATTCCTCAACTTGAAAGTGCAAACTTTAGATGTAGACTATTTCCCGTGACTAAATAGGCAAAGATAATGCAGGTGTTCTCAGTCAACCAGGTTATGTGAAGGCAACAGAGTGAGAAGTGCCACGCAATCAAAGATAGTTATAAGCCATATATGCGAAGCTGAACCTCGCCCGGGCTATGCCTATGGAGGGCGATCCCAAGGTCTATATATTTACATAGACCTTGGGCATACCTAAAAAAGAAAGGAAAATTATGACACGCCTTCAACAAGAACACCTAGTAGTAGTAGTGGCGGCAGCAGCAGCAGCAGTAGTAATTAATGAGTCTAATAATATGAAACAATAATAATGGTACATGAAATGATGATGGCAATAACACGAATTAAAAATGATAATAAAAACACTAAAATTACACGTTCTTGTTTTTATCACCCCCTTACTTGTTAAATTATCATTACCCTACACTATCATCATCATCATCATCCTTTTTAAATATCTCATCATTATTATGAAAAAAATGCTGATAACGTCACCTAAAGCCGCCACCGAACGTACCACTTGCTTCCACCAAACACTCCCGCTTTGTGGGCACCCCCCAAAACCCGAATTAAATAAACAACTAAATATAATATATATATATATATATATATATAATAATATTATATATTCTATATAATATATAATATATATATATATATTTTTATAATTAAAAACAAAAATACTATATATACAAAATATATACATAAAATATAATATATATATAACATATTTAAAATACATATATATATATAAAATATAATTTAACATAATATAATACCAATTATATATATAAATATTTTATATACATTATATATAAAATTTATTTTAAAATAAAATTATACATATTTATTATATATTTAAATAATATAATTTTAATAAATATAATATATATTAACCAAAATATACATATAATATATTATTAATATATTATAACATAATATATATAAATAAAATATATTATACATATATTTAATATAAATATTATTAACATATAATATACATATTTAATAAATATAATATACATATATAATAATAATATTTATCATATATATATACATATATATAATCATATTTATAAATATATATATAATAAAAATTTTATAAAATT
>NW_023657380.1:17500-20000 GCF_015228065.2 Penaeus monodon | reverse complement strand
TTAAAACGGCATCTCCAATCCGACCCACAGGTTGGTCATGGTCCTCATGTTTCTACACGACCCGCTGGCAGGGGGCCCTTTAAAATCGTATCGCTATTCCAATATCTTTTTTTGAGCTAGCTTTTATTAATTATAACTTTGTTTTAATCTTCTGCATTTTGTCTTCACGGATAAATGTTAAGGCAATTTATCACCAAATGTCATACACTTCATGGAATGAAATTAATCTTTTTCTCAAGACATACCTCATGAGAAAATCGCTGATTTATTGCCACGCCTATTTCATAACATTATCATATTCTTTTACGCGAGGTGACTGCATGAAAGAAGCATAATCGCCCTGCATCGAAAATAATAATAATATACTTTATCGCTAAGCCATGTGATTTACTGATATACTGATCTTGCAACTTCAACATAATTAATTTCTTATTTTCTCTCTTATACCGACAAATGCTCCTAAGCTCTGAGCGTCCAACAACTTCTACATTAGACAATGATATTTCACATAACAAGTTAACAATGGCAGTTTCCTTCTTACGGATAATTATTTTTAAATTCAAACTTGCTGTTCCTTATGTCTGGTTCACAGTTGAGTAAAGGAGGGGATCGTATATTCCTCTGAAATATTTTGTTATGCTTGCAATCCATGCACGGTGAGAGTACTGAAATTCTTTAATAATTACTCTTTTAACGTCACTCGTAAAAGATTGCTTTTCCGCAGGAGGCTTTCTGTGGGACTGCGGGTAAAACGATCGACAACGACTAAATACTGTTCCTTTTATTTTTTAAGCAATGGAAATAAGGTTATGAAAGAATCACAAGCCTTTCTTTAAGAACAAACAGATTGCAGAGATGAAGCAACTGCAAATCGCCTCGCTGTTGAAGGGCCACTTAAGATGATACAGTGAGATTGTATTTACGCAAGAATACCGAGATAATAACAGTTTCTTGAATAGAACACAACGTTACAAGAGGTGTGTTGATTTTTTTTTTTCTCTCATGAACTTAAAAAACAATGAAAGCAAATGAGGATGTTGCACTCACCAAGTAAGTAATTATGACCCAAAAATAGTTGCTCCTCTAGTGCAAATGAAAAACATGTTGCCAAAATCCGGTAAAATAAACTTCTTTCCATGGCTGGGCAAGAAGAGTTTGCGAATTTCTCCTTCATAGTTTTTTTTAGTTTAAAAATAAATAGATACATAACTAACTAAATAAATCAAATCAGATAAAATAAAATAATTTCACATACCAAGAGTTACTCGTTGGTACAATACCAACTACTCCCAATCGTATTTGTGTTTTACCCTCCCCTAAAAAAACAAAGAAAAATGGAATAAGAAAATCATTAAATAATCCTTTCACAATCAGGAAGGAAATTAATAGCGAGGAACGAACGTGAAGATAATCAGACTCACAAATCTGGAAATCCGGACGCCCTAAAGCTCGCTTGAATCGGAATTCCTCGCCTAATGGATATCGTGCGGGCCAAAATCGGACCTAAAATCGGGCTGTTTCACAATACGATGTGCCGTCATGGATTTAGTTCTTCCAGGTCATATGTATTCGTGGCAGTGGGGTGTCTCTAAAGTATTTTGAGTCTGACAATGAATGGTGGTAAAGGGAAAAAAAGGACGAAAAGTAAAAATAAAAGGCGATGAAAATAACGATAACCTGTAACAAATAGAAATTATTGAGCACAGACAAGGTACAGTAAAATAAAAGAAATAAATAAGAATAAAAAAAAAATGGTAATAGACGTAGTTAAAGCATTTTCTCAATTCAAAATCAACAAGAGCAATTAAAAAAGAAAGAAATAAAAACAAAATATCACTGTAAAGGGGTACAAGAAAAACGGAATTGGTAGAATGTTCATTTTTGCCTCGTCGGAAATTAAAACCAATAGTAGGAAAATAAATTCATAAATGAAGAAGAAAACTAAAAGAGACCATGCCCAGCAAAACACACACAGCACATACACACGCGCGCGCACCAATATATATATATATATATATATATATATAGTATTATATATATATTATATATATTATCTATATATATATATATATATATATATTATCTATAGATGTATATACAATTATATATATATATATATTATATATAGCTATATATATATATATATATATATATATCTACACGTGTGTGTGTGTATGTGTATATATTATATCTATAATTATATTATAATATCATATACTATATTCTCTATCTATATATATATATCATTGTACTGTGTGTATATGTGTGTATATACATGTATATATGTGTGTGGTGTATATATATATATATATATATATATCTATATATATATATACTACTATATATATCTATATATGTTGTGTGTTGTTGTGGGTGTGTGTGTGTGTGTGTGTGTGTGTGTGTGTGTTTTATGTTTATCTGTGTTGTGTGTGTGTGTGTGTGTGTGTGTGTCTAACTCTCTCTCTCTCTCTCTTTCTCTCTCTCCCTCCTCTCCTCTCTT
>NW_023657380.1:10000-15000 GCF_015228065.2 Penaeus monodon | reverse complement strand
TCTCTCTCTCTCAGTGAATCTCTCTCTCTCTCTCTCCCATATTTAGACAATAAACACCCACCGCACCAGATGGCACATCGCGTGGCTTCTATCCCATAATACAAGCAATTGATCTTCGGATTCTGCTCGCTTGGCTCCTACAGGGAAGATGGGAGTGAGGAGAGAGGGAGGGGGGATGGAGGAAGGGAGGGATAGAGGGAGGGGAGATGGGAGGAGGAGAGGGAGAGAGGGAGGGGGATGGAGAGGGGGAGAGGGAGGGGAGATGGGAGGAAGGAGAGGGCGAGAGGGATGGTTTTGGGAAGGAGAAGCGAGCGAGAGGGATGGAAGGAGAAGGGAGAGTGAGAGAGAGAGAAGAGGAGGGTAAGGAGAGAGGGAGAAGAAAGACAAGTGGAAGGGAAATGGAAGAGAGAGATAAACTAGACGATGGTGGGGGGGGGGGGAAAGGGAGGAAGGAGATAGGGAGATGGGAGTAAGGAGAAAGGGAGAGAAAGAAGAAGAAATGGTAAGGAAAGAGAGAGAGGGAGAATGGAAGGGAAAAGGAGAATAGATGAGATGAGTAAGGGAGAGGGAGAGGAGAAGGAAGACAAAGGGCGAGGAATAGGAGGAAGAAGGAGGAGAGAGAAAAGGAGGGGAAGGGAGGAAGAATGAAATGGAAGCGAAAGAGAGAGAGAAAGGAATGGAAAGAAAAAGAGAGAAACCCTAGCAAGGGGAAGGATAAGGAAGAGAGCATAGGAATGAGGAAGAGAAGGAGAAGGAGAAAAAAGACTATTATGGTCGTAGAGTGGGAGGAAGGAGCGAGGGGAGGAACGAGGGATAGAAAGGAAAGGAGGGGAAGTAGAGAGGGAGAGAAGAATAGAATGGGAAAGGAGTACGAAGTTAGAGATGGAAAGGGAGGCGAAGGAATGAAGGATGAAAGAGAATAAAAGATGAAGGGGAATGGGAGAGAGAGAGAGAGAGAGAGAAGAGGAGAGAGAGAGAGAAGAATAGGAGGACGAGGAAAGAGGGAGAGAGAGAAGAGGAAGAGGATTGGAGTGGGGAGCAAGAAGGGAAGGGAGAGGGAGAGAGACCGAGTGAGGAAAGAGTAATGTATGGGGGGGAGGGAGATAAGAGGAGACTAAGGGAGAAGAGAGGGGAGGGAGAGAGAGGAGAGAAGGAAGGGGGAAGACGAGAGAAAGTGGAGGTGATAAGGATCGGGAAGGGAGAGAGAAGAGAGAATTTCTGGGTAAAGTGCAAAAGGAGAAAGAGAGAGAGAGAGAGAGAGAGAGGAGAGAGAGAGAGAGAGAGAGAGGAGAGAGAGAGAGAGAGAGAGAGAAGAGAGAGAGAGAGGAGAGAAGAAGAGGAGGTGAGAAGGATAGAGGTGGAGTGAGAGTGAATAGAGAAAGAGGAAGAACATTATGCAATTTTTTTTATGAATGGAATTCGAATGAAAGGAAAGAGAGGGAAACATAATTTATTATAGTTATATCATACAGAAAGAGAGAGTGAGAGGCGACAACAGACAGAGAGACAAACAGACAGACAAAGGCCGAGGCAAACAACAGAGACAGATAGAGGAGACAGCAACAGAACAGAAAACAGACAGCAGGAGCACCAAACAAATAGCCTCATCTCTCCTTTCCGAACAAGTGCGATTGGTGAAGGCCAACTCCTCATTAATCAGATTCCGAAAACGCGATGAAAATAAATCCCTGCAATTTGCTTCTCCACCGAAACTCCTGCTGTAAGTTTGGCCCGTATGACGATGGAAATATGAATAAAAAGAATTGTGTAAAGATAGAGCACTGGCAGGAGAAAGTGCGATAGTGACGAATGAAATGATAAAGACAGAAGTAATAATGATATAAGTATTTCACTAATGCAAATCATAAACTACATGGTGATTGATAAGGAATTGTCAGCGTGCAATTTTCGTTTCTATTCCGCCCTATGCAGAACTGAAATCTTTGATCTGACGTTAATCATTGCGTTAACCATAGCAACATCGTCTAAACGGATATCTTCACTGTATGTGTTTGTTAATTTTGTTTATTTTTTCGTTTATTTATTTGCCAATGAATTACAATCGTCATTATAAGCATGATAGGAGGAATTCTAAGTTAAGTGCTACTAATTACCAAATTATCATGATCATGTTACTAATTTTTTAATTACTAATAATTGTGGTCTGTCTACAGAGATTATAGGGGAAGGAGATAGATGGAGAGAAGAGGGGGACAGAGAAAAAGAGATAGGGAGGGTGAGAGGTAAAAGAGAGAGAGAGGGATGAGAATAGAAATAGATAGAGATAGAGAGAGATAAAAGAAAAAAAAACAGCGGTCGTTCACTTCTCATGAGAAAACAGCAGTGTAATGGAAGTCTATGAAGTCAAATTGAGAGATTGCGTTTAGTGTAAGGAAATCCCCTACCGATCCTCGTAGCGTAGTTGTTTATGCTAATCCCAAAGAAAATGGGCAGACTAAATAAACGTTTTTTCTTGTGTGACCATATTCCCAAGAGTAATGTGGTAATATGGCAAAAAATTAAATGGTAACTAAGAAAAGACGCCAGTGGATACAGTGAAAGAGCAAATGAAAATAATAATGATAATAAAAATAGAGAGGAAAAGTTTTTGTAACACCGAAGGATAATGGAATTGAACTAAGAAAAGAGGCAATGGAAAGTAAGATCAAATGAAAAATAATATAATAATAAGACTAAATAGAGAAGATTTTTCTTTTCTTTCTTTTTGTTTTGAGAGGAGAGAGTGAGGGGTAGGGATGGAAAGAGTGGAGGGAGGGGAGGAGAGAGTCAGAGAAGAGAGAGAGAGAGAGAGAGGAGAGAGGAGAGAGAGAGAGAAGAGAGAGAGAGAGAGAGAGAGAGAGAGGAGAGGAGAGAGAAGAGAGAAGAGAGAGAGAGAGAGGTTAAAAAAAAAAAAATTCATCAACGTGTAATGGCGGATAACAAGGCAGTCCTCCTGGATTTCGTTTGCTTGTTAGGCGTCCTGTGTATCAAGGCACTTTGTTGGCAGACGGCAAGTTTTCTCAAAGTTTGGCCAGAACTCACTGTAATAGCATTAATATGTCCGCGGACGTTGCCTGGGAGCCCCGTGCTACGAGGCTTACGAAGATTTTGAGGTTTACCCTCGTATTTTTTTCCCCGTTTTCTTTACATGGTGAATGGGACGTTTAAACTTCTCGACCATCACTTTAATTGCATCAACGTTTTGTATTGCTTTTGCACTAACTTTTTAAATTGCCTTCATCGAGAGGAAAAAGACGGGGTACTAAGTAATTAAGCAATTACGAAGAGTGCTTCCACCCCGATTGTTCAGATAACTTCTTCCTCAGGTTTTTGTTTTTTCTGAGTCATTAATGGCGAGGCAAATTGATTAATTGGGGTTCGAATTATTTTTTCACGGCCTGTTATGATCCGCGTGTATATGCATATAATTGGACGGACACGCATACAGACAGACCGAGAATGGTCAATGTATTTACACTTAGTAACAACGGTTGGGAACGGGTACATGTCATTAGTCAATATATATTATAATGGACATCGATGATAGAACGACGAAAACACACACACTCACACATCACAGAGAGAGAACTTACACCAGACATACACAGAGATTCAACACACACACACACCACATCACACACACCACACGCACACACACACCCAAACACACAACACACACACACACACTCACCCCCACACAACACACACCCACACACAGACTCACACACACACAGACTCACACACACACCACACCTCACACACACACACGCACACACCTCACACACATATGCCTATGTCCAAACAAAATGATAAACTTTCCGGAGCCTGATGCAATCACACCAAAACCATTCCAAGGTATAGCAAAAAGGAGTGATATGGATTTCTTCTCAGTTTTTGCAAGGAGAAGACAAAAACTTGATTTTTTTTATATTATTTATCCTGAACTTCACATTTACTTCAAACCTTTCTTAGAACTTAATAATTGGAGAGATCGCAAATTAGAAATAACTTGTAATTAGATAGAATAGTTCGAGCAGAAAGATTTTATAATAATATAGCATAAGTTATAAAAAAGGAATAAAGAAAATGTTACATAAAACTGCACCAAACTTGGTTTGTTCAAATTAGAGCAACAATTATGACAATGTAAACTGAGGAAAACAAGAAAACACAACAATAAGGTTTGTTGCTTCCGCGAAGAGAGAGGTTAAACACCACTCGAGTCTGTTGGTTTATTGCCTGGCTTACTAGTTGACATACTTGCTTTTATTTAGTTAATCGTGGTGTCGTTATTAGTTGATAACTTTGTTTTCTTAGTTTATCGAATGGGTTACAGCTGAATTACGTGTTTTTTTCATGGTTGTTTTATCACCTAAAGTACGTGGCTTTGTCATTTTCTCGCAATGGTTTATCAGCAGATTCTTTTTGTAGGTTTTTATAACTTACGAGTTTCTGGTGTGCATTCCTGATTGTTAGTTTTGTCGGTCGAATTATACAAAGAGCTAGTGACAGATTATGATGATAGTTTAACGAGCACCTTCCTTACGGGCGATGGGAATACCCGATTAAATTTTGGTGGTGATCTCTGTAGATAAGGTACTGGGAGGTAGTTAAGTGTAAGAATTGTGGCAAGTTTATGGCTGTTTGCGGCAGATCGATGATCATGAAGATATATGGGCAGATAGATGTGGTTCGTTCGAGAGTAGCGTTTGTGGTGACAAGTAGAAATTTGGTGGATTTAGTTGATTCTTGTGGATTTTGGCACGTGAGTGAAAGTAGCGGAGATTAGAATTAGAAAGAATTTAGCAGGCGTCGGAAGTGGGAGAAAAGACAGCTGGTTGAAACTGACGGCGCAGATTTGCACTTTCTTGAGCACTTTCGGTTAATGAAATTGGCTGTATCATTTAATTGCCGCTAATAACTTTTAAAATCGTTTGTAATTTATTTTATAGAATCATTTACGCGTCTTCGCGGTGAAGAAAATTACACATTTTCTCTAC
>NW_023657379.1:17500-22500 GCF_015228065.2 Penaeus monodon | reverse complement strand
ATCCATATATATAATATATATATATATATATATATATATATATATATATATGAGTATCCTATATATTATATATATCTATTAGCTTTATCCCCATTTTATATGGTATTGCCATGAATCAGGTTTCTGGCGATATCTTTTATGGCCGGATGCCCTTCCTGACGCCAACCCTCTCTAGTTACCTGGGCTTAGGACCGGCATTGACTTGGCTGGCTTGCCCCATCCATGGCTAGGTAGGCAATCGAGGTGAAGTTTTCCGTGGCTCCCAGGGAACAACGCTCCGGCCAGTGACTCAAACCCTCGAACTCAATTGCCGTCGTGACAATCTTTTTGTGTAGTCCGATGCTCTTATTACCATCTTTTCGGCCACCGGTGGGTGGCCTCTTATAGTACCCATCCCACCTATATAAAGTACATGATAATTTCCTTTGTCAGATAGTTTTCACACACCTTACAATTACCAAGTTAATATAAGATATATAAAACTACATATATGGGCCAGTCTTAGTTTGGAATCCGAAATTTTGTTAAACAGAACCCTTTAACAATGCGATCCTCAAATCAGTTCCCACTATTTGTTTTTCACATAGCATTTTTATTGGTTATTTTATCTAGTAGCAGAAGAAAAGTGCAACTCTGATTTTATTATTCTAATGATGAGTTTACCTTTTTACTTTTCCGTATCTGTCCAGGCTAGGTACATGGGGTTTCTACCTCATATGCTGCACACCCCATTTTAAACATAAATGCAGAAGTCTATTCATGACTGGCCTTAACTACTGGTAATTAAACCATCCTTCTCAGCAATAAGAGAGCATTCTCACCTTCACACCCCGTTTAACTCTACTACATTTCAAAATCTTTGACCTTCCATCCTAACAGATTCGATCTGATCATAGTCGAATCTCTGCACATAATTAGCATAAAACCTGAGCTCAATGGTACAACTACTGCAACCACCCTATATACCAGTGGTTCTTAACCTTGTAATTACCACGCCACCTTTGGGAATTTACCCTTCCCTCCACGCATCTGGAAGTAAAATACCCTCCCAGATATTAAAGAGAATTATGAGTATGTTTTGTTAGTCTTTTAATGAGTATGGATTATAATATAACTCCATTATGTGACCATGCTCTCGTTAAGACAATAAAAAAGATAATTAGAGAATTTACTTGCCCTTATTCCAAGGTCTCCAAGCCCCCTTTGAAAAATACTGAAACCCTCCTAGGGGGCACGCCCCCCAGGTTAAGAACCACTGCCATTACCATCCAACTGTTAAATGGTTCTTCTTCTTTTAACGGTAGGTTCATGTCTGAGCCGCCGTGGTCACAGCATGATACTTAATTGTAGTTTTCATGTTGTGATGCTCTTGGAGTGAGTACGTGGTAGGGTCCCCCAGTTCCTTTCCACGGAGATGCCGTGTTACCTTTTTAGGTAATCATTTTCTCTATTTTATCCGGGCTTAGGACTAGCACTGACTTGGGCTGGCTTGGCCACCCGGTGGCTAGGTAGGCAATCGAGGTGAAGTTCCTTGCAAAGAAACGGTAGGTTCATGTTTGAGCCGCCGCGGTCACAGCATGATACTCAATTGCAGTTTCCATGTTGCGATGATCTTGGAGTGAGCACGTTGGCAGGGTCCCCCAGTTCCTTTCCACGGAGAGTGCCAGTGTTACCTTTTAGGTAAACATTCTCTCTATTTATCCGGGCTTGGGACCAGCACTGACTTGAGCTGGCTTGCCCCCCCCAGGCTAAATAGGCAATCGGGGTGAAGTTCCTTGCCCAAGGAACTTCATCGTATCTAGGTTCGATGTTAAATGGTTAGTTACCCTAAATTGCCCCTTTTTCTACATTCGATTTTAACCTTTGTCAACTGTTCTGTATATACGTTCCGTAATTTTCTGTCAAACCACTTTTTTACATATATATATATATATACATATATATGTGTATATATGCCATATATATGTTTATATATATGCATATACATATGTGTATGTGTGTATATATGTGTATGTGTGTATATATAGCCACCCTGGGGTTAATGGGCGGCTCAGGGGAGGTGAGCCTTGCCAGTTCTCCTCCCACCAGAAGACCCACTTTGGCAATGTCAAAGATAAATGGAAATGCTGGGGGGGAGGGGTGTTGTCCCTCCCACCCAGGTAAGTAAGGCGGGCTGTGGGTCCCGCTGGGGGGCAAATGTTGGGATGCAGGATTGGAACAAGAAATTACTCCCGCCTGTGCCCCAGTAGGTGCCAACCCAACCGTGAAACTTGTGGGGCAAAGCCCTCTGGAACCCCACAGGGGATGGGCGGTCCCCAGCCTGCCAACCCTCATTATTTGGGGCTGTGTCGCAGTGGCGGCAGAGGTGCGTGCACCCGGATGTACCACCCGAGGCTTAACCTCGGGTAGGCCTTGGAACATCCGGTCCCTTGCGTGCAAGGATGAGCGGTTACCTTTTGCTATCGTGGGAACTAAGGCGACTGGAGTTGAGTGGCTGCCCTCTCAGAGGTTTAGAAGACCTGATAGCGGCACGATCAGTGTGCATCACTTTGCATGGTACAGCGACACGGGTACAGTGGCCAAGGAGCTCGACCACTTGTTAGCACGCTATGGAATATCCTCCAGAACTGCAGGGTTTACCGAAGTGCCGATTTTTATGGTAATCGACCATAAGCTGGTGTGGCTACCTGCGGGTCCACTTCACAAGTCCCCGTCCTCCAGTGGCCACCATAAGGTGTTTCACCTGGACAGAGTAAAGGAGGTGGAGTGTGCTGAGGGTCGTTTTCACCATGGCACTTGGAGACATCGGTCCCTTGTGGCAGCAATGAGCAGTTACCTTTCCTATCACGGACTGAGGTGACTGGGGGTTGAGGTGGTCTGCCTTCTCAGAGGTGAGAAGACCTGGTAGCGGCATGATCAGTGTGGGTTGGGTACACTACTACTGGTCAGGCCACGGCAATGGTCACCACCTCCAGGGTGGAGCCATACGCCTCTCTAGCCTACTCAGCCCTCAGTAGTTGAGGTGACAACAACCGTTGATGAGCTTATTGTCATTGAGACTGAAGTCATGCTTTTGGCTTCATGTCTCTTATATTGCTGTATACGCCCCTCCCAATGTATATAAAATTTATGTGAAAGAGGCGTTTCTAATGCCAAACTTGGCATCTGTGGCAGACATTCCCCCGGCGAGATATTCGCATGCCTTTCTGGGTGGACTTTAATGCGGTATCCGGCCGGCTGTGGACCGAGCTGGGCTATGAATGTCTGTCCAGCCCCCCATGGCTCCGGAGCTGATCCCAGCAGGGAGAATAGCTTCCTCTCCGGGACTTTGCTAGGTCCCAGAAAGTGAGGATCTCTGGCTCCTGGTAGCCATCACTTCAACAACCCGCATCACTGGACTTGGTACAGCGATACAGGTATCGTGGCCAAGGAGATTGACCACATTCTTGTTAGCACGCGATTAGAGGATCCTCCAGAACTGCAGGTTTTACCGAGTTCTTAATGGGCACCGACCATAGGCTGGTTGTGGCTACCCTGCAGTTCCACTTCCAAAACTTCCCGTCCCCTCCAGTAGGCCCCTAAGGGTGTTTCACCTGAGCAGGCTAAGGGAGGAGGAGTGTGGCCCGTGGGTTCATCACCGGCAGTCTCTGACGCGATTCACACAGAACTCAACAACCTGATGGACCAGTTGCTCTGGGGACTCCTTCAAGTGCGTACACTCGGAAGCCAGCTCAGGAGTCCCATGGTGTAAGCCCGAAGGGCAGGCCAGAATTCATCTCCCTGGAGACCATTACATGCCACTTAAAGCGTGTCGCAAGGCTGGCTGAATGGGAATCAATCTTATGCGTCATTCATGGTGCGTATGGCTCGACACTATGAGAAGGTACAAGGGACCAGTTCACAGAACCTTGCTGAGGAGTTGAAGGCCATTTCTTGTAATGACTTTTGCCCCTGCCTACCCAAACTCCTGAGAAAACTGAACTTTAATGCCCTCCTCACAGATGAGTGCAGTCCATCAGCAGATGGACAGATCATACTCAGATCATGTTGGGGTTCATGAACGTGGGAGGGGCTGAGTATTTTGAACATTGTAAGCAGTAGAACTCCTCCAACAGTTAGCTTGATGCAAGCGATGTCTCAGTGCTTGTGCTGGACCCACCCATCGTGAGGACTCCTAACACTAACAGAGGTTTAGGATGGCGATCTCCAAGCTGAAGAGTGGGAAAACTGCAGGCATCATTTGATCTCCCTGCTGACTGCTAAGCTGTGGGTGGGGTGAACCTATGGCTCGGGCCTGCATACGTCCTGACTGCCATCTGGGCAGTACTGGTACTATTCCCCCTGACCTGCTGAGGGTGTGGTCATCCCTCTCTGGAAGGGGAAAGGGGATCGTTTGGGACTGTAGCAACTACTGTGGCATTACACTGCTCAGCATACCAGGCAAGGTTCTCGCCCACATTCTTCTAATAACGGATCCGCAGCCACCTACTGAGGCATCAGAGAACCTGGATCAGGTCTTGATTTACTCCTGCAAGTCCACGAAGACCATATACTACTAGCGCTTTGAGTAATTGGGACGCCGTCGTCGTTTGGTCATGGGTTTGCCTTTGCACCTACGGTCGACCATCAAGAGGACGTTTTTTGACTCGGTGTCATCGGAAATCGCCTATGGGAGATCCTGAGACTCATGGGAAATTCCCGAACGACAGATTATTTGGCCTAATAGTCCAGCCTTTAGACTTGTACTGAAATGCTGTAAAGTGTGGTGGGGGTATGTTGAAACTTCTCCCTATTAATTCAGGAGTGAGGCAAGGCTGGTCCTTTGCACCAACACTTTCAACACCTGTATGGACTGGATAATAGGCTAGAGCTACTAGCCAATTCTTGTGGAGCAACACTAGGCCAATATCAAGTTCTCAGACCTTTACTTTTGCCGACGATGGGTTGCCATCCTATCTGAGTCCTTGGAGTCACTTGTGGCGGCTCTTGATGCTTTAGCA
>NW_023657379.1:0-5000 GCF_015228065.2 Penaeus monodon | reverse complement strand
TCATTTTACCGCAGCTTCAAGGAGATATTTAGGAATATGTTAATTAGCATTCTGTATTCAATCCCGGGGTGTTGTGTGATACTTTAAATGGAAGAGATAAATGATGAAAATGAGGCATTAGGAAGATTATCTAAGATAGGAATGCTCAAAGGAACGACTATATTTTATTTTCTGTTACCTTTCCTCTCGCACTTTTCAGCATTCGTTTTCTCTTTATTATATTTCCATACAACCATCCTCTTTCTCTCTCTCCTTATCTATCTATCTATCTATCTATCTATCCATGTAGATGTCCTTGTTCTTGAGTGCATTTGTGTTTCCGTTTGTGTGAGTGTATGCAACACTCTTTGGGTAGCAATTATATATTCTTTGTGTAAATTAATGTGGATAAGAGCCATTGGTCGTTACGAGAGGAAAAAAATAGAGGAATGAAAAACAAGTCGATAATGAAAAATGCTGATGGCAAAAATGACAATAGTGTGACTCATGATAATAGACAACACAGAAAAGAACCCCTCCCCCCTATGAAATGATAGAGATGATGATGAAAACAACAATAACAATATCGTTATACTAAAGATAATCACACAAAAAATGTAGCAAACATAATGGCAGCAACAGTAAAAATGATGATAATACTGACAATAGCAGTAGTAATAATGTATAAATAAAGAGAAACAGTAATAATGGTAGGCACAACAATTTTTCATAATCATGATCAGAATAATAATGATATGATGATAATTATATTAATAACAATAAACATCAATTTACAACAACAATAACAATGATAATGATAATGGCAGTCATAATAATAGTAATGATAATGATGATGATGACGATAGTCATAATGATAATAATGATAAGAATAAGAATAATAGTAATAATAATTATAATAAAAAAAATATTATCATAATAATAATAAAATCATAATGATAATGATATCAGTGAAAGCAACAGCAACAATACCAACAACAATAACAATAACAATAATAATAATAGAAGAAGAAAATGAAGTGGAAGGAAATTTAGATGAACAAGAACTTGACATGCCAAATAAAGTTGATTTAGCAGTTGGGAATAATATCGATGAATTAGAGCCGCATAAGGTTGTCGTAGATGAGGAAATAAAATTGCTGAAAAACTATCGGTAGTAAAACATACTGAAATGAGTGAAAGAGAGACACTATTAAAAATTAGACATGCCCATAAATATAAAAATATATTAAACACAGGTAACAAGGCGTTTGAATAACTCTGTCATGAGATAAATCCCGATTTAACTGAATTAAACGAACTAATGTACGCAACAGGAAGAGTCCTCCAAGCAAAATGTGGCATTAAGTTAAGAAAGAAGGAAACGAAAAAGAAGCCTCGCAAAGCTAAGTGGCAAGTGAAAATTGAGAAAGAAATAGAAAGCTTTAGAAGGGAAATATCTATATTAGACGAACTACAAAAAGATAATGGGAAGCAATCGAGAAAAGCGAGAAAAGTAATAAGAAAATACAAAATACTTTCCAAAGAAAAAATACCAACGATTAAAGAAGAGCTGAAGCAAAAACTCCAGGTTAAGGCACAAAGGTTACGTAGATATGACAAGCGCCAAAAGTTCCTCAGGCAGAATAAAATGTTCGAGACTGACGCGAAGAAGTTTTACCGCGAAACAGGAAAAGAAACAATTTTTGTGGAAGTTGTACCATCTGAAGAACAGGTCCGGGAATTTTGGAACAATATCTGGGGAAAAGATAACTAATTCAATGAAAACGCATGGATAAAAAATATTGAGAATAGCTCTAGGGATATTCCCGAACAAGAATGGGAAAATATTACTACTGAAGAAATTCAAAGTGCACTAAAAAAGTCCCATAAATGGAAATCACCTGGGGTTGACCAGATCCGATATTTTTGGCTTAATACTCTTTCTTCGGCGCATGCCAAATTAGCATCTAATTTAAACTCAATTATGATAGAACCTAACTTAACACCTAAATGCTTATATCAAGGGACTACCTACCTCTTGGCCAAAAGTAACTAAACAGAGAACCCAAAAAATTACAGACCCATTACATGCTTATCAACTTCCTATAAATTGCTTACTTCAATCTTAACTGAAAGAACGTACATACACATGAAAGAACAAAATATTTTTCCCAATGAACAAAAAGGGTGTTGCAGAGGATCATACGGATGTAAAGATCAGCTGCTCATAAATAAAATGATTCTCGAAAATGCTCACACTAAACACAAACATCTAAGTACTGCTTGGATCTACTATAAATAAGCCTTTGACAGTGTCCCACACTCTTGGATCTTAAAATCCTTAGAAATATTCAAAGTCTCCTATCTTAATCAACTTTCTTCGAAACAGCATGACATTATGGGAGACAAATCTTACTCAGCCACGTAAACCGAAATCTTATTTCAAACGACATGCGAATCAGATGCGGAATCTTCCAGGGCGACTCTTTTTCCCCTCTTTTATTTTGTATGGCACTTATCCCACTCTCCCAGCTTCTTAACAACACAGGGTATGGATATAAGATCATGGACAAGAAGATCAATCATCTTTTCTATATGGATGACTTAAAACTTTATGCTCAGAATGATGGTGAATTGGAAAGGTTGCTGAAAACTGTAAAAGATTTCAGTGGTGACATAGGTATGAAGTTTGGTCTTGATAAGTGTGCTAAGGCAATCTTTAAGCAAGGAAAACTAGTGACATCTGACAATATAAAGTTAAGTATTGATACTGTAATAAGGAATTAGATCAGGAAGAAACCTATAAATATCTAAGAGTAAACGAAGGAAATGGGATACAACAATCGTAGATGAAGAAAAAAATGCATACAGAATGCATCCAAAGAGTAAGGTCAATCCTGCAAACAGAATTAAACTCGAAGAACAAACCATCAGCAATCAACACTCTAGCAATACCTGTGGTTACATATAGTTTTAACGTGATAGACTGGAACTTAAGTGAACTCAAACAAATTGACACCAAAATTAGGAAGCAATTGACAATTGACAATTGGCAATTCACCCTAAATCAGATGGAGACCGTCTGTACGTCCCTAGAAGTAAAGGAGGTAGGGGGATTATGCGGTTGGAATTATCGTACAAAACAACAATTGGTCTCTTGCAATACTTAGATCTAACCAACGATTGGATGCTTTAGTTAGCTAGAGTACATGAAAACTCCAAAAGGAATCAAATAAATTTTCTCAGGAATTAGGTATTGAGAGCAAAAACATCGAACATATGTTGCCAACATTGGCTGCTAAACATAAAAAACAAAAAGCGAAGAAGGTCGGACAAGAAAAACTTGAATCTAGGTGGCATGAAAAGCCTCTCCATGGACAGTTTGCAACTCGAAGCAAACACACTGATGTAGATGAAACTGCGACCCATCAGTGGCTTAGAAGCTCTGGACTTAAAGGGGAAACAGAGGGTTTTATTCTTGCAGCCCAAGATCAAAGTTTGTTTACCAGAAACTATCAAGCTAACATCTTGCACAATGGCACTGACCCAAAGTGTAGGTTTTGTGAAGACAAGGTTGAGACAATTGATCACCTTGTGTCTGGTTGCTCAATATTAACACCGAATGAGTACAAAAATCGCCACGACAGAGTGGGCAAGTACCTGCACTGGAAGATCTGCAAACACTTTTCTATCGGAACGCAAGATAAATGGTGCAAACACCATCCAGAGCCGTTGCTGAAGGTAAAGATGCTACAATCTTGTGGAACTTTCCAATTCACACTGATCGTGCTGTACAGGCGAATCGTCCAGATATCGTCATCAAAGGGCAAAATAAACAATGCTTGCCTGTTTATAGATATGAGCATCCCTTCAGACAGGGGCGTCCCAGTGAAGGTGTTTGAGAAGATATCAAAGTGTAAGGACCTGGAGGTGGAGGTGGAAGGGATGTGGCATTTAAAAAACAAAACTTTGCCTGTTGTTATTGAAGCTCTTGGCCTTATATAGAAAGGTATGGATAAGTTTCTTGAACAAATAATGGGAAATCCAAAGTTAGAAGAAGTCCAAAATATAGTTTTAAACAGCACAGCGCATGTACTCAGAAGAGCCTTATCGATCTGAAGTGTTTTTGTGATCGTGAATTGATTTCACTGAATGTTTTGATTTGTGGTTGTTCTGCATATTTTGCATGTTTTTGTTGATGTTCCATTGCCTCAAACTTCAATCACCCTAGGTCGCTGGTAGTGGCTCGGTGTTTGATTTTAATTAGCAGATCTAAGGAAACTTTTGCATAAAAAAAAAATAATAATAATAATAGTAATAATAACAGTGATAACAATAATAATGATAATGATGGTAATAATGGTAATATTAATGATATTATTAATAATAGTATTAGTAATATTGATGATAATGAAATACTACTACTACTACTACTACTATTACTACTACTACTGCTACTACTAATAATAATAAGAATAAGAATAGATACTAGTTTATCTTATTATTATTATTATTATTATTATTATTATTATTATTATTATTATTATCATTATTATTATTTATTACTATTATTTTTTTTTCATTATTATTATTATTATTATTATTATTATCATTATTATCCTTATAACTATCATCATTATTATGATCATTATTATATAGTTGATTGACATTAATAATAATAATAATAATAATAATGATAATAATAATAATAATAATAATAATAATAATATTAATAATAATGATAATGATAATGATAACGATAAAGATAATTATAATAATAATGATGATGATGGTAATAATAATAATGATAATAATAATCATAATAATAATAATAATAATAATAATAATAATAATAATGATTATAATGATAATAATGATAATAATAATAAGAAGAAGAAGAAGAAAAAGAAGAAAAGGAGCAGTAATGATAATAACAATAACATATAAAACAATTATAGAAAAAGTTGCAATGACAATGATAACTTGTAGTATAGAAAATCATAATTGTTGTTATTAACGCT
>NW_023657378.1:0-28113 GCF_015228065.2 Penaeus monodon | reverse complement strand
TTTTAATTTTTAGTATTTTTTAAAAATTATTATAAACTGTAATAATAATAAATAAGTATAAGTATATTAAAAATGCTAGTGGTTATAATTTGTTATTAGTATTATTTGATTATTATCATTATTATTTTACTGGTAGTATAATTGCAAAAATATTATTATAACAGTAATAATTACAGTAATAACGATACTAATTAAGATAATGATATAAATAATTATTATAAAATCGTTATTATTCCTATTATTATTGTTATTACTATTATTATTGTTGTGGTTATTAGTATTATTGCAAAAATATAAACTATAACTCAAATAATTGCAATAATAATGATAGCAATTGCAATAATGATGATAATAATTGCAATAATGATGATAATGATGATGATAATAATGATAATGATGATAATGATGATGATAATGATGATGATAACGATAATAATGATGATAATCATGATAATGATGATGATAATAACAGGAATTGTGTCCATATATAATATAAAAAAGGGATAAGAAAAACTTTCCCCAAAAGTCGAAAAAGCGGCAAAAATCTAGCGAAATATAGCCTTTTTAGAGTTATTTCCAAAATGACTTTTTCGATTTCTTTGGTGATTTGGGCAATTATTAGGGTAATAATGATAATAATTACCAGATTTGTATTAATCATAACAATAATGATGATAAAAGTGAGAATAAGAGAATTTTGATAACATTTAAATTTATATATTATTTTTTATTATTATTATTATTATTATTATTATTATTATTATTATTATATTATTATTATTATACTATTTATTTAATTATTAGTATTATTGCCAAAAATATCTATTATAACTTTTAAAAATAATAATAATAATAAAATAATAATAATTAAGTATAAGTATAATAATAATAATGCTAGTGGTTATAATATGTTATTAGTATTATTATTGTTATTATTAAATCATTTTTATTATTTTGTACTGGTAGTATAATTGCAAAAATAATTATTATAACAGTAATAATTACAGTAATAAACGATATAATTTAAAGATAATGTTTATAAATAATTATTTTTAAAATCGTTATTATTTTTTTTATTATTATTGTTTTTTACTATTATTATTGTTGTGGTTATTATATTATTGAAAAAAATATAAATTTAAACTCCAAAAATTGGGCAATAATAATGAATAGCAATTCAATAATAAAGGGTTTTTAATTGCAATAATGATGATAATGATAATGATAATGATGATAATGATGAATATGATGATGAAAAACAATAATAATGATGAAAATCATGATAATGTGATGATAAAACAGGAATTGTGTCCATTAAAATAAAAAAAGGGATAAAAAAACTTTCCCCAAAAAAAGGTAAAAAAAAGCGGCAAAATTTTGGGGAAAATTAGCCTTTTGAGATTTAATTTTCCAAAAGACGTTTTTTTGGGGATTTTTTTTTTGGTGATTTGGAAATTATTGGGTAATAATGTAAAATTTAACCCAAATTGAAAAAAAATTTCATAACAATAATGATGCCCCGTGAAAATAAAGAAAATTTTGAAAACCATTTAAATTTTTTAAATTATTATTTTTATTATTATTATTATTATTATTTTTAAATTATTATTTTTATTATTATTATATTATTATTTTTTTATTATTATCTTAATTTTTTAAATTTATTCCCAAAAAAAATCTATTATAACTGTAATAAAATAATAAAAATAAAAAGTAAAAAGTTAAAATAATAATGCTAGTGGTTTATAATATTGTTTTAGAAAATTTATTATTGTTATTTTTATCTTTATTTTTATTTTTTACTGGTAGTATAATTGAAAAAAAATAATTATTTATAAACATTAATTTTTAAACGGGGGATAAAAAATACTAATTAAGATAATGATATAAATAATTATTATAAAATCGTTATTATTTTTTATTTTTTATTTTTATTACTATTATTTTTGGGTTGGGTTATTAGTATTATTGAAAAAATTAAAACTATAACCCCCAAATAATTGCAATAAAAAATGATAGCAATTGCAATAAGGATGATAATAATTGCAATAATTTTGATAATGATGAGATAAATGATGATAATGATGATAATGATGATGATAACGATAATAATGATGATAACCCTGATAATGTTGATGATAAAATTAACGGGAATTGTGTCCTATAAAATAAAAAAAAAGGGATAAAAAAACTTTCCCCAAAAGTCAAAAAAGCGGGAAAAAATTAGGGGAAATATACCCCTTTTGAGAGTAAAACTCCAAATGACGTTTTTTCGATTTTTTTGGGTGTTTTGGGCTATTATTAGGGAAATTTAATGAAAATAATTACCAGAATTGTTTTAATAAATAAAAATTTGATGTAAAGGGGAAAAATAAAGAGAATTTTTGATAAAAATTTAAAATTATTATTATTTTTTATTATTATTATTTTATTATTATTATTATTATTATTATTATTTTATTATTACTTTTTATCTTAATTATTAGTATTATTCCCAAAAAAAATCATTATAACTTAAAAATTTAATAAAAAATAATAAAATAATTTATAAGTATATTAATAAAAAATTCTAGGGGTTTTAATATTGTTTTTAGTATTTTATTTTTTAATATTTTTTCATTATTATTTTTTGTATTTGGTAGAAAATTTGCAAAAAAATTATTATAACAGTAAAAATTACAGAAAATAACGATACAAAATTAAAGATAATGTTATAAAAAAATTAAAAAAAATTTCGTTATTTTGTTATTTTAAAATTGTTATACTATTATTTTTGTTGTGGTTATTAAATTTTTGCAAAAATATAAACAAAAACCCCAAATAATTACAATAATAATGAAGAAATTTTGCAATAATGATGTTTTTTTAATTCCCAATTTTAATGATGAAAAATGATGAGGATAATGATGATAATGATGATAAGATGATGAAAACCGAAAATTTAATTTATGATAATCATGTAATGATGAGAAAAATAATGGGAAATTTTTGCCCATATGAAAATAAAAAAAAAGGGATAAAAAAAATTTTTTCCCCCAAAATTTTCAAAAAAAAGCGGCAAAATCTAGCAAAATATACCCTTTTTGAGAGTATACCCCAAAAAATTTAAACGTTTTTTGATTTTCTTTTTTGATTTGGGCAATTATGAGGGTAATAATGATAAAAATTTACCAGAATTGTTTTAATTTCATAACAATAATTGTAATAACAGGAATTGTGTCATATATAAAAAAAAAAAGGGAAAAGAAAAACTTTTTCCCCAAAAGTCAAAAAAGGGGGCCAAAAATCTAGCGAAATATAGCCTTTTGAGATTAAAACTCCAAATTGACTTTTTTTTCGTTTCTTTGGGGGATTTGGCAATTATTGGGAAATTTAATGATAAAAATTACCAAAATTTGTTTTAAATTTCATAACAATAATGATGTTTAAAATTTGAGAAAAACAAAATTTTTTGATAACATTTAAAATATTATTATTAAATTTTATTATTATATTATTATTATTATTATTTTATTATTTTATTTTTTAAATTATTTTTTATTATTATTATTTTTATTTTTTTACTATTATCTAATTATTAGTATTATTGCCAAAAAATTATATAGCTGTAATAATAAAAATTTAATAAAAATTTAAATAAAATTATAATAAAAATGATAATAATGTTTAGGGGGTTATAAAAATTGGGTTTTGTATTTTATTTTTTATTTTTTATCATTTTTATTATTTGTACGGGGTAGTATTTTTTGCAAAAATAATTTTTTATAACGGGTAATAAATTACAGAAATAACGAAAATAATTAAGATAATGATAAAATAATTATTAAAAAAATCTTTATTTTTGTTTTTACATTATTTTTTTTGGTGGTTTTTTTTTTATTATTGAAAAAAATAAAAAACTAAAAATTTCCCAAAAAAATTGCAATAAAAATTGATAGCAATTGCAATAATATGATAATAATTGCAATAATGATGATAATGATGATGAAAAATGTGTAATGAGGGATGAAAACGATAATAATGATGATAATCATGATAATGATGATGATAATAACGGGAATTTTTTTTTCCCCTTTAAAATTTAAAAAAAGGGAAAAGGAAAAAACTTTCCCCCAAAACAAAAAAGCAGAAAAAATTTTAGCAAAATTTATAGCCTTTTGAGAGTTACCCAAAATACGTTTTTTTTTCGATTTCTTTGGGGGATTTCGGCAATTTTTAGGGTAAAAATGAAAAAATTACCAAATTG
Source organism: Penaeus monodon (assembly GCF_015228065.2). Taxonomy (NCBI): domain Eukaryota; kingdom Metazoa; phylum Arthropoda; class Malacostraca; order Decapoda; family Penaeidae; genus Penaeus; species Penaeus monodon. The sequence continues at coordinate 23,867 of NW_023657378.1, read as the reverse complement.
TATTAATCATAACAAAAATGTTTGATAAAAGTGAGAATAAAAAAGAAATTTTTGGGAAAAAAAAAAATTTAAAATTTTATTAATTTTAAATTAATATTATTATTATTTTTTATTTTTTTATTTTATTATTATTATTATTATTTTTAAATTGTTTTATTTTTAATATTTATTATTATTATTATTATTTTTATTTTTAAATTATTTTTATTATTATTATTATTATTTTTTTTATTTTTATTACTATTATCTTAATTATTGGGTATTATTCCCAAAAAAAAATCTATTATAACTTAAAAATAATAATAATAAAAATAAGTTTTATTTTATTAAAATAAAATTTGCTAGGGGTTTTTAAATAATTGTTATTAGTTTTATTTTTGTTATTATTATCATTATTATTATTTTTTGGGGTAGTATAATTAAAAAAATAATGTTTAAACAGAATAATTACAGTAAAAACGATCAAAATTAAGTAAAATAATAAATAATTATTATAAAACTTTTAATTGCTATTATTATTGTTATTACTATTATTATTTTTGTGGTTATTAGTATTTATTGCAAAATATAAACTATAACCCCAAATAATTGCAATAATTTGATAGCATTTTCAAAAAATGATGATAATAATTGCAATAATGATGAAAAAAGATAAGAAAATTTGTGATAATGATTGAAAAACGTTTAAAAAATTGATAAACTATGATAATGATGTTTGATAAAAAACAGGAATTGTGCCCCAAAATATAAAAATAAAAAAGGGATAAAAAAAACTTTCCCATTTTTTAAAAAAAACCCCGGAAAAAAATCTAGCGAAATATAGTCTTTTAAAAGAGGTACTCCAAAATAAACCGTTTTTTCGATTTCTTTGGTGATTTCGGGCAATTATTGGGTAATAATGATAATAATTCCCCAGAAATTGTTTTAAAAATTAAAAAAAATAATGAGATAAAAGTGAGAATAAAAAAAAAATTTTGATAACATTTTAAATTTTTTATTAATATTTTTATTTTTATTTTATTATTTTTAAATTTTTATTATTTTTTATTATTTTTATTTTTATTATTATTATTATTTTATTTTATTATTATTACTTTTATTTTAAATTATTAGTTTTAAATTGCCAAAAAATCTTTTTATAACTGGAATAATTTAATAAAAATAAAAAGGGAAAAGTATAAAATAAAAATGCTAGGGGTTTTATAATATTTTTATTAGTTTTTAAAATTTTTGGGTTTTTTAATTATTTTTTATTATTTGTACGGGTGGGTATAATTGCAAAAATAATTATTAAACAAAAAAATAATTACAGTAAAAAAACGATAGTAATTAAGATAATGAAAAAAAAAAAAAAAAAATTTTTTTAAAAAAAATCGTTTTTATTGTTTTATTTTTTGTTTTTAAACTTTTATTTTTGGGTTGTGGGGAAATTATTCCCAAAAATTAAACTAAAACCCTCCAATAATTTGCAAAAATTTAATGATAGCAATTGCAAAAAATGATGTTTAATAATTGCAATAATGTTTAAATGGGGGATGTGATAATGAGGATAATTGATGAAAAACGATAATAATGTTTGATAATCAGGATAATGATGAATGAAAAAATTAATCTGATAATGATGATTATAATAAAGGAATTGTGTCCCATATATAATATAAAAAAGGGATAGAAACATTCCAAAGGTCGAAAAAGCGGCAAATCTAGCGAAATATAGCCTTTTGGGAGTATACTCCAAATGCGTTTTTTTCGATTTCTTTGGTGAGTTCGGCAATTATTAGGTAATATGATATAATTACAAATTGAATACTCATACCAATAATGATGATAACAGTGAGAATAAAGAGAATTTTCAAACATTGAATATTATTATTTTTTGTTGAATATTATTATTAGTATTATATTATTATTATTTTATTCTTATTATTATTATTCTTCTTATTATTATTATTATCATTATTATTATTATTATTATTATTATTATTATTATTAACTATTATCTTAATTATTAGTATTATTCCCAAAAAATCTATTATACACTGTAATAATAATAATAATAATAATAAGTAATATAGTATAATCATCATAATTCTAGTGTTTCTCTAATATTGTTATTAGTATTATTTTGTTATTATTATCATTATTATTATTTGTAAGTGGTCGTATAATTGCAAAATAATTATTATAGCAGTATAATTACAGTAATAACGATACTAATTAAGATATTGATATAAATACATTATTCATAAAATCGTTATTATTGTTATTATTATGTTATTACTATTATTATTGTTGTGGTTATTATATATGCAAAAATATAAACTATAACTCCCATAATTGCAATAATAATTATCGTATTTGGCTCATACTGATGATAATAATTGCAATAATGATGATATGATGATAATAATTGCAATAATGATGATAAGATGGATGATAATGATGATATGATGATAATGATATGATAACGATATAATGATGATAATCATATATGATGATTGATAATTAACAGGAATTGTGTCCATTATAATATAAAAAAGTGATAGAAAACATTCCCAAAAGTCGAAAAAGCGGCAAAATCTGCGAAATAATATAGCCTTTTGCAGAGTATCTCCAAAATGACGTTTTTTCGATTTCTTTGGTGATTTCGCAATTATAGGTAATATGATAATAATTACCAGAATTTTATTAATCATAAAAATAATGATGATAAAAGTGAGAATAAAGAGAATTTTTGATAACATTTGAATATTATTATTATTATTATTATTATTATTATTATTGTTATTATTTTTAAATTATTATTATATTATTACTATTATCTTAATTATTATTATTATTGCCAAAATATCTTTTATAACTGTAATATAATAATAATAATATAAGTATATGTATAATAATATATGCTAGTGGTTATAATATGTTATAGAAATTATTATTGTTATTATTATCATTATTATTATTTGTACTGGTAGTATAATTGCAAAAATAATTATTATAACAGTAATAATTACAGTAATAACGATACTAATTAAGATAATGATATAAATATTATTATAAAATCGTTATTATTTATTATTATTATTATTACTATTATTATTGTTTTGGTTATTAGTATTATTGCAAAAATATAAACTATAACTCCAATAATTGCAATAATAATGATAGCAATTGCAATAATGATGATAATAATTGCAATAATGATGATAATGATGATGATAATGATGATAATGATGATAATGATATAATGATGATGATAACGATAATAATGATGATAATCATGATAATGATGATTATAATAACAGGAATTGTTGTCCATATATAATATAAAAAGGATAAGAAAAACATTCCCAAAAGTCGAAAAAGCGGCAAAATCTAGCGAAATATAGCCTTTTGGGAGTATACTCCAAAATGACGTTTTTTCGATTTCTTTGGTGATTTCGGCAATTATTAGGGTAATAATGATAATAATTACCAGAATTGTATTATATCATAACAATAATGATGAAAAAATGAGAATAAAGAGAATTTTGATAACATTTGAAATATTATTATTTGAATATTATATTATATTATTATTATTATTATTATTTACTTATTATTATTTTATTTATTATTATTATTATTATAATTATCATTATTATTATATATTATTATTATTATTATTATTACTATTATCTTAATTATTAGTATTATTGCCAAAAAATCTATTACAACTGTAATAATAATAATAATAATAATAAGTATAAGTATAATAATAATAATGCTAGTGGTTATAATATTGTTATTAGTATTATTATTGTTATTATTATCATTATTATTATTTTATGGTAGTATAATTGCAAAAATAATTATTATATCAGTAATAATTACAGTAATAACGATACAAATTAAGATAATGATATAAATAATTATTATAAAATCGTTATTATTGTTATTATTATTGTTATTACTATTATTATTGTTGTGGTTATTAGTATTATTGCAAAAATATAAACTATAACTCTAATAATTGCAATAATAATGATAGGAATTGCAATAATGATGATAATAATTGCAATAATGATGATAATGATGATAATAATTGCAATAATGATGATAATGATGATAATAATGATGATAATCATGATAATGATGATGATGATAACAGGAATTGTGTCCATATGTAATATAAAAAAGGGATAAGAAAAACATTCCCAAAAGTCGAAAAAGCGGCAAAATCTAGCGAAATATACCCTTTTGAGAGTATACTCCAAAATGACGTTTTTTCGTTTCTTTGGTGTTTCGGCAATTTTGGGGTAATAATGTTAATTACCAAATTTTTTTAATCATAAATAATGATGAAAAAGTGAGAATAAGAAAATTTTGTAAATTTGAATATTTTTAAATATTATTATTATTATTTTATTATTATTATTATTTTATTATTATTTTATTTTTTTATTTTTATTACTATTTCTTAATTATTAGTATTTTGCCAAAAATCTTTTAAACTGTAAAAATATAAAATAATATAAGTATAAGTAAATAATAATAATGCTAGGGGTTTTAAAAATATTGTTTTGTATTATTATTGTTTCATTATCATTATTATTATTTGTACTGGTAGATAATTGCAAAAAAATTATTATAACAGAAATTTTACTATAACGATACTAATTAAGAAAATGATTAAAAATAATTTTTAAAATCGTTTTTTTGTTATTTTATTTTTATTACTATTATTATTGTTGTGGTTTTAGTTTATTGCAAAATTAAACTATTCCATATTGCAATATAATATGAAATTTTGCAAAAAGATATAATATTGCAATAATGATGAAAATGATATGATAATGATGAAATGATGATAATGAGATGAAACCGATAATATATCAAATCTGTAATGATGATGATAATAGCAGGAATTGTTCATATATAATATAAAAAAGGGATAAGAAAAACATTCCACAAGTCTAAAAGCACGGCAAAAAAAATCTATCGAAAAATATAGCCTTTTGAAGTATACTCAAAATGACGTTTTTTCGATTTCTTTTGGTGATTTCTGGCAATTTTTTTTATTAGGTAATAATGATATAATTAACCAGAATTGTATTAATCATAACAATAATGATGATAAAAGAAGTGAGAATAAAGAGATTATTGATTAACTTTGAATATTATTAATATTATATTAATTATTATTATTATTATTATTATTATTATTATTATTTTTATTATTATTATTATTATTATTATTATTACTATTTCTTATTATTAGTATTAGTGCCATAAAGCTATTCTAACCGTAATAAATATATAATAATAATTAATAATGTATAAGTGTAATAATAATAATGCTAGTTGTTATAATATTTGTTATTAGTATTATTTATGTTATTATTATCATTATCATTATCTGTACTGGTAGTATAATTGCAAAAATAATTTTATAACAGTATAATTACAGTATAGCGATACTAATTAAGATAATGATATAAATAATTATTATAAATCGTTTTATTGGTTTATATTTTATTACTATTATTATTGTTGTGGTTATTAGTATTATGCAAAAATATAAAACTATACCTCCAATATTTCAATAATAATGATAGCATTGCAATAATGATGATAATAATTGCAATAATGATGATAATGATGATGATAATGATGATATAATGATGATAACGATAATAATGATGATAATCATTGATAAATGATGATGATAATTACAGGAATTTGTGTCCATAATAATATAAAAAGGATAAGAAAAACATTCCCAAAAGTCGAAAAGCGGCCAAATCTAGCGAATAACGCCTTTGAGAGTATACTCCATAATGACGTTTTTTCGATTTGATTTGGTGATTTCGTCGGCAATTATTAGGGTACATAATGATAATAATTGTACAGAATTGTATTAATCATGAACAATAAATTGATGATAAAAGTGAGGAATAAAGAGAATTTTGATAACATTTGAATATTATTAATATTATTATTATTATGATTATTATTATTATTATTATTATTATTATTATTATTATTATTATTATTACTATTATTTAATTATTAGTATTATTGCCAAAAAATCTATTATAACTATAATAACTAATATAATAATAATAAGTATACGTATATAATAATAATGCAGTTGGTTATACTATTGTTTATGTAGTATTTATTATTGTTATTATTATCATTAATTATTATTTGTACTGGTAGTATAATGCAAAAATAATTATTATAAAGAATAATTACAGTAATAACGATACTAATTAAGATAATGATATAAATAATTATTATAAAATCGTTATTATTGTTATTATTATTGTTATTACTATTATTATTGTTGGTTATTAGTATTATTAAAAAATATAAACTAAACTCCAATAATTGCAATAATAATGATAGCAATTGCAATAATGATGATAATATGAATAATGAGATATGATATGATAATGGTGATAATGATGATGATCATGATAATATGATGATAATCATGATAGTGATGATGATATAACAAAGGTGTATATAAAAATCCAAAAAGGTAAGAAAAACATCCCGCAAAAGTCGAAAAAGGCAATCTGCGAATATACCTTTGAGATTATTCCAATTGACGTTTGTTTCGATTTCTATGTGATTTGCGAATAATTAGGTAATAATGATAATAATTACAGATTGTATTAACATGAAAATAAGATGATAAATTTAGAATAAAGATTTTGATAACATTTAATATTTTATTATTATTATTATTTATTTTATTGTTATTATTATTATTATTACTTATTATTATATTCTTATGATATATTATTCAAAATTACTTTTAAATCTTAATTATTAGTATTATGAAAAATCTATAATAACTGTAATAATAATAATAATATGGTTATATATTTTATGTAGAAATTTTTAAATTGCTTAGTAGTTTTTAATATTTATTAGTATTTTATTGTTATTATTATCATTATTATTATTTGTACTGGTAGTATATTGGAAAAATAATTATTAAACAGATAATAAGTACAGTAATCACGATACTATTAAGATAATGTATAATAATTATTATAAAATCGTTATTATTGGTATTATTATTGTTATTACTATATATTATTGGTGTGTTTATTAGTATAATTGCAAAAATATAAACTATAACTCCAATAATTGCAATAATAATGATATCATTGCAATAATGATTGATAATAATTGTAATACTGATGATACTGATTATGATAATGATGATAATTATGATGATGATGATGATAAACGATAATAGGATGATATCCTGATAATGACGATGATACTAAACAGGAATTGTGTCCATATTAATATAAAAGTGATAAGAAAAAACATTCCCAAAAGTCGAAAAGCGGCACAATCTAGCGAAATATGGCCTTTTGAGAGTATACTTCCCAAATGACGTTTTTTCAGATTTCCTTTGGTGATTTCGGCAATTATTAGGGGACTAATGATATAATTACCAGAATTTTTTTCATAACACTAAATGATGATAAAAGTTAGAATAAGAGAATTTTGCATTAACATTTAATATTATAATTTATCATTATTACAATTATATTATTATTATTAGTATTATTAGTATTATTAATTATTATTATTATTATTATTATTACTATTTTCTTAATTATTAGTAGTTTGCACAAAAACTATTATACCTGTATCATAATAATAATAAAGTATAAGTATAATACATAATAAGGCTAGTGGTTATAATATTGTTATTATAGTATTATTGTTATTATTATCATTATTTTATTGTACTGGTAGTATAATTGCAAAAATAATTATTATACAAGTAATAATTACAGTAATACGAATACTAATTAAGATACAATGATATAACGATTTTATAAAATCGTTATTATTGTGATTATTATTTGTGTATTACATAAGTATTATTGCTTTTTGGGGGTGGGGTTTTTTGGGTTATTAGTATATTGCAAAACTATAAACTATACCTCCTATAATTGAAATAATATGAAGCAATTGCAATAATGATGATAATAATTTGCAATAATGATGATAATGATGATGATAATGATGATATGATGATAATGATGATGATAAACGATAATAATGATGAATAATCATTATAATGATGATGATAATAACAGGATTGTGTCCTGATATAATATAAAAAAGGGATAAGAAAAACATTCCAAAGTCGAAAAAGCGGCAAAAATCTAGCGAAATTATAGCCTTTTTGAGGTATACTCCAAAATGAACGTTTTTTTCGATTTCTTTCTTTTGGTGGATTTCGGCAATTATTAAGGGTATAGGATATAATTACCAAGAATTGTATTAATCAGTAACAATAATGATGATAAAGTGAGAATAAGAGATTTTGATAACAGTTGATATTATTATTATTATTAAATTATTATTATTATATTATTATTATTATTATTATTATATTTATTATTATTATTAATTATGATTATTACTATTATTTAATTTATTAGTATATTGCCAAAAAATCTATTATAACTGTAATAATAAATATAATAATAATAAGTAGCGCTAAATAATATAAGGCTTAGTGTTAATATTGTATAGTATTATTATTGTGTATTATTAGCATTATTATTATTTGTCCTTGGTCGTATAATTTGGCCAAATAATTATTATAACATATAATTACAGTATACGATACTAATTAAAGATAAGATATAAATAATTATTATAAAATCGTTAATTATTTGTTATTATTATTGGTTATTACTATTATTATTGTTGTGGGTTATAGTATTCATTGCAAAAAATATAAACTTAACTCCATAATTGTCAATAATAATGATAGCCAAATATGGGCAATAATGAATGATAATAATTGCAATAATGTTTGATAATGAATGATGATACTGATGATAATGATGACGTTAACGATAAAAATGAAATGATAATCATGATAATGATGATGATAATAACCGGAATGTGTCCATCTATAATTTAAAAAGGATAAGAAAAACATTCATAATGAATGATAAAAGTGAGAATACGAGAATTTTGATACATTTGAATATTGTAGATATTATTATTATTATATTATTATTATTATTATTATTATTATTAATTATTATTATTAGTTATTATTATTACTATGATCCTTAATTATTGGTATTATTGCCAAAAAATCTATATAACTGTCTAATAATAATATCATAATATAATATAAGTATATACTAATAATGCTAGTGGTTATAATATTGTTTATTAGTATTTAATATTGTTATTATTATCATTATTATTATTTGTACTGGTAGTATAATGCAAAAATAATTATTATAACAGTAATAATTACAGTAATAACGATACTAATTAAGATAATGATTTAAATAATTATTATAAAATCGTTTTATTGTTATATTATTGTTATTACTATTATTATTGTTGTGGTTATTAGTATTATTGCAAAAATATATACTATAACTCCAATAATTGCAATAATGATGATAACAATTGCAATAATATATACAATAAATGATGATAATGATGATGATATGATGATAATGATGATACTGATATGATAACATAATATGATGATAATCAGATAATGATGATGTAATAACAGGAATTGGTCCTATAATATATAAAAAGGTATAAGAAAACATTCCAAAATTCGAAAAGCGGCAAATCTAGCGAAATTTTTAGCCTTTGAGAGTAACTCCAATAAACGGTTTTTCGATTTCTTTGGTGATTTGTAATTATTAGGGCAATATGATAATTGTTACCAGAATTGTATTAATCATACAATAATGATGATAAAAGTGAATAAAAAGAATTTTGATAACATTTGAATATTATTAAAATTTATTATTATTATTATTTTTATATTATTATTATTATTATTATTATTATTATTATTATTATTATTATCTTTTATCTTATTTAGAAATAAATTGCCAAAAATTTTATTATATCTGTAATATAACAAAATATAATATGTATAAGTAAATAATAATTTGCTATGGTTATAATATGTTAAGTATTTTTATTGCAAAAATGATGAAATATGTTTGATAATGATGATAATGATATAATGGTGATGATAACGATAATAATGATGATAATATGATAATGATATGTAATAACAGGAATTGTGTCCATATATAATATAAAAGAGTATAAAAACATTCCCAAAGTCGAAAAAGCGCAAAATGTAGTGAAATATGCCTTTTGAGAGTTACTCCAAATAAACGTTTTTTCGTTCTTTGGTGATTTCGCAATTATTAGGGGAATAATGTTTAATAATTACCAGAATTGTATTATCATAAAAATATATGATTAAAGTGAAAATAAGAATTTGATAACATTTGAATATTATTAAATTTTTATTATTATTATTTTTATTTTAATTATTATTATTTTATTATTATTATTATTAATTATTATTATTATTTTTATTATTATTACTATAGATTTTAAATCATTAGTATCATTGCCAAAAATCTATTAATTCTTAATATAAAAATAATATAATAGTATAAGTATAATAATAATAATGCTATTTTTATTATTTTTTATTAGTATATTATTGTTATTTATTATCATTATTATTATTTGTACTGGTAGTATAATTCAAAAATAATTTTAAACATAATAATTACAGTAAACATACTAATTAAGAAAATTTATATAATAATTATTATAAATCGTTATTATTGTTATTATTATTGTTATTATATTATTATTGTTTGGTTTATTAGTTTTATTGAAAAAAATATATACTATAACTCAAAATTGTAATAATAATGATAACAATTGCAATAAGGGAGGGATAATAATTGCAATAAGATGAAAATGTGATGATAATGATGATAATGATGATAAGGGTGATATAACGATAATAATGATGAAAATCATGATAATGATGATGTAATAACAGGAATGTGTCAATATTAATATAAAAAGGTATAAGAAAACTTCCAAAGTCGAAAAAAGCGCAAAATCTTGCAATATAGCCTTTGAGAGTATATCCAAAATGACGTTCTTTCCGTTCTTTGTTGATTTCGGCAATTATTAGGTATAATGATAATAATTACCAAAATTGATTAATCATAACAATAATGTTTGATAAAAGTGAGAAAAAAGAAATTTTGATAACATTTGAATTTTAAAAAAAATTTATATTATCATTGTTATTTTTATTTTTATTATTATTTTTATTATTATTATTATTATTATAATTATTTTTATTATTATTTTACTTTTATCTTAATTATTGTATCATTGCAAAGATCTTTTAAAATCTTAATAATAACAATAATAATATAAGTATAAGTATAAATATAAAATGCTAGTGGTTAAAAATATTGTTATTAGTATTTTATTGTTATTTTTATCATTATTATTATTTGTACTGTAGTATATTGCAAAAATAATTATTATAACGTAATATTACTAATAACATACAAATTAATTATGGATATAATGAATTATTAGAATCATTATATTGTTATTATTATTGTTTTACTATTATTATTGTGTTTTATTAGTATTTTTGAAAAAATTATATTATAACTCAAAATTGAATAAAAATGATAACAATTGCAAAAATGATGATAATAATTGCAAAAATGAGATAATGATGATGAAAATGATATAAGATGATATAACGATAATAATATGTAATCATGATAAATGTGATGATAAAACAGGAATTGTGTCCATATATAATATAAAAAGTATAAAAAAACTTCCCAAAAGTCAAAAAGCGGCAAAATCTACGAAATATAGCCCTTTTAGAGATTACTCCAAAATGAGTTTTTTCGTTTTCTTGTGATTCGGCAATTTTTAGGGTAAAAATGATAATAATTACAGAATGTATTAATCATAACAAATGATGATAAAATGAGATTAAAGAGAATTTTGATAACTTTTGAATATTTTTAAAAAATTAATCATTATTTTAATTATATTATTATTTATTATATTATTATTATTATTTTATTATTATTATTATATTATTATTTTTATTTATTACTATTATCTAATTATTAGTACTTTCCCAAAAAAATCAAATTATATCTGTAATAATAACAATAATAATAATAAGTAAGTATAATAATAATAATGCTAGTGGTTATAATATTTTTAAATTAGTATTATTATTGTTATTATTTTTCATTTTTTTATTTGTACTGTAGTATAATTGCAAAAATAATTTATTATAACATTATAATTACAGTATAACGATACTAATTAAATAATGAATAAATAATTATTATAAAATCGTTATTATTGTTATTATTATTGTTATTACTATATTATTGTTGTGTTATTAGTTTTAAATGCAAAATATATTACTATAACTCCATAATTGCAATATATATAACAATTGCAATAAGATGAAAATAATTGCAATAATTAAATATAATGACGATAATGATGATAATGATGATATGATGATATAACGATAATAAATGTGATAATCATGTTTAATGATTATGAAAATAACAGAATTGTGTCTATATATAATATAAAAAGGTATAAGAAAACATTCCCAAAAGTCGAAAAAGGCAAAAAAATCTAGTGAAATATAGCCTTTGAGAGATACTCCAAAATGATGTTTTTTTTATTTCTTGGTATTTCGGCAATTATTAGGTAATATGATAATATTCCTGAATTGTATTAATCATAACAATAATAAATGAAAAATTGAGGAATAAAGAGAATTTTGATAAACATTTGATTTTAAATTAAAATTATTATTATTATTTATTATTATTATTATATTATTATTATTATTTTTATTATTATTTTTAAATTTATTATTATTATTATTAATTACTTTTATCTAATTTTAGTATTATTGCCAAAAATCTATTATATCTGTAATAAAAAAAATAATAATAAAAAGTAAAAGTAAAATTATTATAATGCTAGTGGTTATAATATTGTTATTAGTATTATTATTGTTATTATTATCATATTATTATTTGTATGTAGTATATATTGCAAAAAATAATATTATAACATAAAAAAATTAAGTAATAAGAACTAATTTAAGATAATGATAAATAATTATTTATAAAATCGTTATTATTGTTATTTTATTGTTATACTATTATTATTTTTGTGGTTATTAGTATTATTGCCAAAAATAATACTATAACTCCAAAAATTTCCCAATAATAATGATAACAATTGCAATAATGATATAATAATTGCAATTTAATGATGAAATGATGATGATAATGATGTAATGATGATAATTGGGGATGAAAACGATAATAATGATATACCATAAATAGATGTATAATAACGAATTGTGTCCATATAAATATAAAAAGGTATAAGAAAACATTCCAAAATCGAAAAAAAGCGCAAAATCTACGAGTATACTCCAAAATGACGTTTTTTCGATTTTTTTGGTGATTTCGGCAATTATTAGGTAATAAGGATAATAATTACCAGAATTGTATTATCTAAAAAAATAATGATGATAAAAGTGAGAATAAAGATAATTTGATAACATTTGGAATATTATTAAATTATTATTATTATTATTTTTATTATTATTATTATTATATTATTATTATCATCATTATTATAATTATTATTATTATATTATTACTATTAACTTTAATTATTAGTATCATTGCAAAAACTTTATATCTGTAATAAAAACAATAAAAATAAAAAGTATTAGTATAATAATAATAATCTAGTGGTTATTTTTGTTATTAGTATTATTATTGTTATTATTATCATTATATTATTTGTACGGGTGTATAATCAAAAAATTATAACGTAAAAATTTAAACAGTAATCGAAACTTTTAAAGAAAATGATATAAATATTATTATAAATCGTTATTATTGTTATTATTATTGTTATTCTATATTATTTTTTGGGGTTATTATATTATTGCAAAAATATATACTATAACCCCAAATAATTTGCATAATAATGATAAAAATTTCATAATGATGATAATAATTGCATAATGATTTTTATGTGATGAAATGTATCATAATGAGATATATGATAAACGATAATTAAATGATAATCATTGATAATGATGATATAAAAACAGGAATGTGTCCATATAATATAAAAAAAGGTATAAGAAAAAAATTCCAAAAGTAAAGCGGCAATCTAGCGAAATATAGCATTTTGAGAGTTTTTTCTCCAAAATGACTTTTTTCGTTTATTTTGGTGATTCGGCAATTATTAGGGTAATAATGATAATAATTACAGAAGTGTATAATCATAACAATAATGTGATAAAAGTGAGAATAAATAGAATTTTGATCGCACATTTTAATATTATTAAAATATAATTAATTATTATTATTATTATTATTAATTCTTATTTATTATTATTTTATTATTATTATTATTATTTATTATTATTCTTATTATTACTATTATCTTAATTATTAGTATCATTGCCAAAAAACGCTATTTTATCTGTATAATAACAGATAAATAAGTATTAAGTAATAATAATAATACTGCTAGTGGTTATAATATTTTGTTATTAGTATTATTATTGTTATTATTTATCATCAAAATCTTATTATTTTTTTACTGGTAGTATAATTGCAAAAATAATTATTATAACAGTAATATTACAGTAATAACGATACTATTAAGATAAGGATATAAATAAATTATTATAAAATCGTTATTTTTGTTATTATTATTGGTTATTACTATTATTATTGTGGTGGTTTTAGTATTCTTGCAAAATATATAGCTCTACCTCAATAATTTGCATAATAATGATAACAATTGCATAATGATGAATAATAATTGCAATAATGATGAGTAATTGATGATGATAATGAGAGAATGATGATCATGATGATGTCACGATAATAATGATGTAAGCATGATAATGATGATGATAATAACGGATTGTGTCCATTATATAATAATAAAAAAGGTATAAGAACAAATATCCCAAGTCTAAAAGCGGCAAAATCTAGCGAATATAGCCTTTTGAGAGTATCTCCAAATGACGTTTTTCGATTTTCTGTGTGATTTCGGCAATTATTAGGGTATAATGGATAATAATTACCAAATTGTATAATCCTAACAATAATGTATGTAAAGGTGGAGAATAAAGAGAATTTTGATAACATTTGATATTATTAACTTTTATGTATGATTATTAATTATTTATTATGATTATTATTATTCTTATTATTATTATGATTATTATTACTATGTCGTTATTATTAGGCTCATTGCCAAAAATCTATTATATCTGTAATAATAACAATAATAATAATAATATACGTATAATAATAATAATGCTAGTGGTTATACTATTTTATAGTATTATTAATGTTTATTATTATCATTATTATTATTTCTACTTGGTAGTATAAATGCAAAAATAATTTATAACAGTAATATTACAGGAGGTATAACGATACTAATTCAGATTGATATAAATAATTATTATAAAATCGTTATGATTGTTATTATTATTGTTATTACTAGTAATTATGGTTGTGGTTATTAGTATTATTGCGAAATATATACTATAACTCCCATGATTGCAATAATAATGCTATACAATTCAATAATGATGATAATAATTGCAATACTGAGAGATAATGATGATATGATGATGATTAACGAATAATGAATGATGATAATCATATAATGATGATGATAATAACAGGAATTGTGTCCGATATAATAATAAAAAAGGTATAAGAAAAACATTCCCAAAAGTCGAAAAGCGGCAAAATCTATGCGAATATAGCCTTTTGAAAAGTTATACTCCAAAATGAAGTTTTTTCGATTTCTTTGTGATTTCGGCAATTTATTAGGGTAATGATGATAATAATTACCAGAAATTTGTATTAAATCTAACATAATGAAATAACATGAGAATAATAGAATTTGATAACCATATTGATATTTTTTAAAAATTATGATTATTATTGTTATTTATTATTATTATCTTATTATTATTATTATTATTATTATTATTATTATTACTATTATCTTAAATTGTATCATTGCCAAACATCTATATATCTGGAATAATAAAATAATAATAATAAGTATTATATAATATAATAATGCTAGTGTTTAATATTGTATTATATTATTATTGTTATTATTATCATTACTCTATTTGTACTGGTATTCTACTTGCAAAACTAATTTATTATAACAGTAATAATTACAGTAATAACGATACTAATTAAGATAATGATATAAATTAACTATTATAAAATCGTTATATTGTTAGTATTTTGGATTATTACTGATTATCATTTGTTGTGGTTATAGTATTAATTGCAAAAATATATACTATCACTCCAATAATTGCAATAAGAATGATAACAATTGCTATCATGATGATCATAATTGCAATAATGATGCTGATGATGATGATACTGATGATAATGATATAATGATGATGATAACCGTAATAATGATGATATCATGATAATGATATGATGCTAACAGGATTGTGTCCTATATAATATAAAAAAGGTATAAGAAAAACATTCCAAAAGTCGAAAAGCGGCCAATCTAGTGAAATATGCCTTTTTCAGAGTTAATTCCAAATACGTTTTTTCGATTTCTTTGGTTTCCTTTCGGCAATTAATTAGTGTAATAATGCTAATAATTTACCAGAATGTGTATTATCATAACAATATGATGATACAAGGAGAATAAGATAATTTTTCATAACATTTTGAATATTATTAAAATTATATTATTATTATTATTATATTATTATTTATTATTATTTTATTATTACTTATTATTATTATTATTATTATTATTATTATTGTTATTATTATTATTACTACTATTATCTTATTATTAGTATCATTGCCAAAAAAATCTAATTATATCTGTAATAAAAACAATAAATATAATAAGTATACGTATAATAATAATAATGCTAGTGGTTATAATATTGTTATTAGTATTATATTGTTTATTATTATCATTATTAATTATGTACTGGTATATAATTGCAAAATAATTATTATGACAGTAATAATTACAGTAATAACCGATACGAATAGATATGAGATAAATAATTATTATATAAAATCGTTATTAATTGTTATTATTATTGCTATTACTATTATTATTGTGTGGGTTATTAGTAGTATTGCAACAATATATACTATAACTCCAATATTGCAATATACTGATAACATTGCAATAATGATGATAATAATTGCAATAATGAATGATAATGATGATTATAATTATGATATGATCGATAATGATGATGATAACGATAATAATGATGATAATCTGATAATGATGATGATAATAACAGAAATTGTGTCCATATATAATATAAAAAGGTATAAGAAACACATTCCCAAAAGTCGAAATATGCGGCAAAGCTACGAATAGATCCTTTGGAAGTATACTCCAAAATGACGTTTTTTCGATTTTCTTTTGGTGATTTCGGCAATTATTAGGGTAATATGATACTAATTAACCGATAATTGTATTAATCAGAACAATTGATTATCAAGGGGAGAATAAAGAGAATTTTTATATATTTTGAATATTATTAATTATTATTATATTATTATTAGTATTATTATTATTATTATTATTATTATTTATTACTATTATCTTATTATTAGTATCATTGCCAAAAAATCTATTATATCTGTAATATACAATATAATAGTAAGTATAAAGTATAATACTTAATATGCTAGTGGTTTATAATCTTGTTATTAGTAATTATAATTGTTATTATTATCTTATTAGTATTTGTACTGGTAGTATTAATTGCAAAAATAATTATTAAACATTAAGAATTACATAATAACGATACTAATTAGATATTATCTGAATACTATATAAATCGTTATTATTGGTATTATTATTGTTATTAACTATTATTTGTGTTTGTGGTTTTATATTATTGCAACAATATATACTATAAACTCCAATAATTGGCAATAATAATGATAACATTGCCATAATGATGATATAATTGCAATACTTATGATAATGAATGATTAATAATGATGATAATGCTGATAAGCTGATGATAACGATAATAATGATGATAATCATGATTATTGATGATGAGAATAACAGTGATTGTGTCCCATATATACTATAAAAAAGGTATATAGAAAAAAACGTTCCTCAAAAGTCGAAAAAGCGCAAAATCTAGCGAATATAGCCTTTTTAGAGTATACTCCCAACATGTCGTTTTTTTTTTCGATATCTTTGTTGATTTCGCAATTGTAGGGTAATAATGAATAATAATTACCAAATTCTATTATTCATAACAATATGATGATACAGTGAGATAAAGGAGCCTTTGGATAACATTTGAATATTATTAAATTATTATTATTATTATTATTATTATTATTATTATTATTATTCATTATTATTATTTTATTATTATATTATTATTACATTATTACTATTATCTTAATTATTAGATATCATTGCTCACAAAATTATATATCACCTGTAATAATATCCAATAATCAATAATAAGTATAAGTATACTAATAATAATGGCTAGTGGTTATAATATTGTTTATTAGTCTTATTTATTGTTATTAGTATCATACTATTATTATTTGGTACTGTAGTATGAAAAGCAAAAATAATTATTATAACAGTATAATTCAGTAATAACGATACTAATTAAGATAATGATATAAATAATTATTAAAAATCGTATTATTGTGATTATTAATTGTTATTTACTATATTTTGTTGTGGTTATTAGTATTATTGCAAAAATAAATTACTATAACTCCACTTAATTGAATATAATGATAACAATTGCAATAAATCATTATATAATTGCAATAAATCGATGATAATATGATGATAATGTGATATGATGATAATGATGTGATAACGATAATAATGATGATAATCATAGATAATGATGATATAATAACAGGAATTTGTGTCCATATAATATAAAAAGGGTATAAACAAACATTCCCAAAAGTCGAAAAAGCGGCAAAAAATCTAGCCGAAATATAGCCTTTTGGAGTATCCTCCAAAATGACTTTTTTTCGATTTCTTTGTGATTTCGGCAATTATTAGTGTAATAATTATAATATTACCGAGAATTGTATTAATCATAACAATAATGATGATAAAGTGAGAATAAAGAGAATTTTGATAACATTTTGAATATTATAAAGTTATTATTATTATTATTTATTATTAAATTATTATTATTATTATTAGTATTATTATTATTAATTAATTATTATTAATTATTATTACTATTATCTTTAATTATTTGTATCATTGCCAACAAAATCTATTATATCTATCATAATAAACAAAATATATAATACGTATCAGTAACTAATAATATAATGCCTAGTGTTTTTAATATTGTTATTTTATTATTATTGTTATTATTATAACTTATTTTATTTGTACTGGGAGTATAATTGCAAAATATTATTATAATAGTAATAATTAAGTAAATAACGATACTAATTAAGATAATGATATAAATAAGTAGTATAAATCGTTATTATTGTTATTATTATTGTTATTCCTATTATTCTTGTTGTGGTTTGTTAGTATTATTTGCAAAATATAATACTGATAAAAAACTCCAATCATTGCAATAATCCTGATCACAATTGCGATAATGATGATAGAATTGCAATTGACAGATTATACTGATGATGATTATGATGATGATGATGATGATAACGATAATATGATGATAATCATGATAATGATATGATATAACAGGAATTGTGTCCATATTTATAATATAAAAAGGTAGAAGAAAAACATTCCTAAAGTCGAAAAAGCGCCAAAATCTAGCGAAATATAGCCTGTTGAGAGTATACTCCAAATGACGTTTTTTTCGATTTCTTTGGGATTTCGCAATTATTAGGGTAATCATGATAATCATTACCAGATTGTATTAATTATAACATAATGATGGATAAAATGATATTGCAAGAGCATTTGATAACTTTGAATATTAATTAAATTATTATTATTATTATTAGTATTATTATTAATTATTATTATTATTATTATTATTATTATTATTATTTTATTATTATTATTATTACTATTATCGTAATTATTGGAGCTTGCCAAAAATCTATTATATCTGTAATATAACAATATAATATAAGTTATAAGTGAGTAATACTAATAATGCCTATGGTTCTAATATGTTATGAGTATTATTATGTTATTATTTCATTATTAGTTATTTGTACTGGTAGTATAATTGCAAAATAATTTTTATAACAGTAATAATTACAGTCATAACGATACTAATTAAGATTAAGATATAAATGATTATTATAAAATCGTTATTATTGTTATTATTATCATGTTATTACTATTTTTATTGTTGTGGTTATTAGGTAGTTATTGAAAATATATACTTAGACGCCATAAATTGCAATAATATGATAACAATTGCAATAATGTGTGATAATGATTGTCAATAATGCTGATCAATGATGATGATATGATGATAATGATGATAATGATATGATAACGATAATAATGATGATATCATGATAATGACTGATGATATAAAGGAATTGTGTCCATATATAATAGACAAACGGTATAATCAAAAACATTCCAAAGTCGAAGAGCGGCAAATCTAGCGAAATATAGCCTTTTGAGAGTTACTCCAAGACGTTTTTTTTCGCATTCTTTGGTGATTTCGGCAATTATAATGGTAATAATGATAATAATTACCAGAATTGTATTAATCATAACAATAATGATGATAAAAGTGAGATAAAGATAATTTTTGATAACATTTGAATATTATTAAAATATTATTATTATTAATTATTATTATTGATATTTTATTATTATTATTGTTATTATTATTATCATTATTATTATTATTACTATGATCTTAATTTTAGTATCATGCCAAAAAATCTATATATCGTAATAATAACACGTATAATAATAAGTATAGTATAATAATAATAATGCTAGTGGTTATAATATTGTTATAGTCATTATTATTGTTATTATTTCATTATAATTATTTGTACTGGTAGTATAATTGCAAAATAATTATTATAACATATATTACCAGTACTAACGATACTATTATAATGAATAAAGATTATTATAAAATCGTTATTATTGGTTATTATTATTTTATTAAGATTATTATTGTTGTGGTTAGTAGTATTTATGCAAATAATTATACTATAACTCCAATATTGCACTACTATGATAACAATTGCAATATGATGATTAATACTTTGCAATAATGATGATATGATTGATGAAATGATGATAATAATGATGATGATGATGATGATAACGATATAATGATGATAATCATGATAATGATGATATAATAACAGTAATTTGTGTCCATATAATAATATAAAAAGGTTAGGAAAAACATTCCCAAAAGTCGAAAAAGCGCAAAATCTTGCGAAATATAGCCTTTGAGAGTATATCCAAAATGACGTTTTTTCGTTTCTTTGGTGATTTCGGCAATTATTAGGGAATATGATAATAACTTACTAGAATTGTATTAATCATAACAATAATTATGATCAAGTGCGAATAAAGATAATTTGGATAACATTTGGAATCTTATTAAAATTATTATTGACTATTATTATTATTATTATTATTATTATTATTAGTATTATTATTATTATTATTATTATTATTTTCTATTACTTAATTATTAAGTATCATTGCAAAAATCTATTATATCTGTAATAATACAATATAATAATAGTGTATGATAATAATATTACTGCTAAGTGTTATCATATTGTTATTAGTATTATTATTGTTATTATTATCATTATTATTATTTGTATGGTATATATTTGCAAAAATAATTATTAACGGTAATAATTACAGTATAACGATACTATTAAATAATGATATAAATATTATTATAAAATCGTTATTATTGTTATTATTATTGTTATTACTATTTATTAGGGTGTGGTTATTAGTATTATTGCAAAATATATATATAACTCCAATAGTTGCAATAATAATGATAACTACTTGCAATAATGATGATAATAATTGAAATAATGATGATAATTATGATGATAATGATGATGATATGATAATGATTTATGATAACGATCATATGATGGATAATCATGATAATGATGATGATAATAAAAGGAATTGTGGTCCATATATAATATAAAAGGTAATAAGAAAAAAATTTCCCAAAAGTCGAAAAAGCGGCAAATACTAGTGAAATATACCCTTTTGAGTGTATATTCCAAATTACTTTTTTTTCGTTCTTTGGTGATTTGGGGAATTTATTAGGGTAATAATTAAAAATTCCCAAATTGTTTAAATCATAACATAATGGAAAAAGTAAATAAAGAGAATTTTATAACTTTGAATATTTTTAAAAATTTTTATTATTATTATTTTTTATTTTTTATTATATTTTATTATTATTATTATTATTATTTTTTATTATTATATTATCTTGATTATTGTTCTTGGGGCCCAAAAAAATCTTTATATCTGTAAAAATAAATAATAAAAATAGTAAAAGTATAAATAAAAATGCAGGGGTTTTAATTTTGTTATTGTTTTATTTTGTTTTTATTATCATTTTTAAATTATATTCGGGTATATAATTCAAAAAATATTATTATAAAGTAATAATTACTAATAACGACAAATTAAAATAATAAATTAAAAATTTTATAAATCTTTTATTTTGTTTTATTATTGTTATTACATTTTTTGTTGTGGTTATTAGTATTATTGCAAAATTATACTATAACTCCAAATTGCAATAATAGAAACTGCAAAAATGATGATAAAATTGCAAAAAGAGATGATATGATGAAAATGATGATAATGATAGATACGTAAAAATGTATAATCATGATAAGATGATGAAAAAACAGAATTGTGTCCATATATAATATAAAAAAGGTATAAGAAAAACTTCCCAAAAGGAAAAAAGCGCAAATTAGCGAAAAAAAGCCTTTGAGAGTATATTCCAAAATGACTTTTTTTTCGATTTTTTTGGTGATTTCGGCAATTTTGGGGTAATAATGAAAAAATTCCCAAAATTGTATTATCATAACAAAAATGATGAAAAAAGGGGAAAAAAGGGAAATTTGATAACATTTGAATTTATTAAAATTTTTATTTTTTATCATTATTATTTTATTTTTATTATTTTAAATTATTTTTATTATTATTATTTTATTATTATTTATTATTTTAAATTATTAGTACATTCCCAAAAAAATTTTTTATATCGTAAAAATAACAAAATAATATAATATAAGTAAATAATATATGCTAGGGGTTAAAAATTTTTATTAGTAAATTATTATTTTTATTTTTTCATTATTATTTTTGTACTTAGTAAAATTGCAAAAAAAATTATTAAAACAGTAATAATTACAGTAATAACGATCAAATTAAAAAATGATATAAATATTCTTATAAAACGTTATTCTTGTTATTATTTTGTTATTCTATTTTTATTGTTGTTTTATTAGTATTTTGCAAAATTTTAAATATAACCCAATAATTGAAAATAATAATGAAAAATTAAATAATGATGAAAATAATTGCAATAAGATATATATGATGAAAAAGATAAATGATGAAAATATATGAAAACGAAAATATGGAAAATCATGATAATCATGATGATAATAACGGGAATTTTTCCCCTATAAAATATAAAAAGTAAAAAAACATTCCAAAATCAAAAAAGCGAAAAATCTACGAATAAACCTTTTAGAGATACCCCAAAAGACTTTTTTTCGTTTTCTTTGGTGTTTTCGGCAATTATTGGGGTAATAATATAATAATTACCAGAATTTATTAAATCATAAAAATAATGTGAAAAAAGTAATAAAGAGAATTTTGAAAACATTTCA